>NC_064408.1:46428030-46731060 GCF_023375975.1 Astyanax mexicanus
CTTGTGTTCTATTTCTATTTTTTGATCTGTGCCTGTTTTTTAATAACGATTTTGCCTGGTGATTTTTGAATAATAAACCTGCTTGCATTTGCATCCAAACTATCCAACTATGTAAGTTACTAACGTGGTCACCTCCATATTTCCAACTACGCTTTTGGGAAACACCTGTATCGCAGCTGCATCGTCCAGACTATGTAAGTTGCTAACATAGTTGGTTCTTACAATAATAAGCCTGTCAACAATTTTATTTTATGATACTTCTTCTGTTCTAACAATAAAAAAACAACTTCTAAAGGATGTGGTCAGTTTATGATAATAATAATAATAAAAAATATAGTTGCTAAATAATACAGTATTATATTCATAAATTTATAATGAATTAACAGAAACACTTACCTGAGTATCTGCAGTTTACAGTGTGAACTCTTCAGTCCAGCACAGAGAAGCTCCACTCCAGAATCCTGAAGGTCATTGTTACTCAGGTCCAGCTCCATCAGGGAGCAGTTTTCCTGGTTTAAAACTGATCCCAGATTTTCACAAGTCTTTTCTCCAAGGTTACATGAAGCTAATCTAAAAAATGAACAGAATTAACAATAAACTTAAAGGGGAATTGTTGAGTTAAACATAATTGTTTCAGTAGAATTTACTAGAAATTGCTAATACAGAACTATTTCAAACTTAAATGTTTAAATAAAATAACTAAATAAATAAATAATCACTCCGAGAGTGGGATGGTATCAGAGCCTCTCTTCCATGTATTTGTGGACATTTAAGAAAGGTTTTCTCAATGTTTTCTTCACAAGCTATTTGCCTTTTTTTATTAATTGCATTTTACAACCAATGTTTTAAGACATTGCTTCAGTTTTATGTGTTTATATGTGTGGACTATTTTGTGGACTATTTTATTTACATATCTTTTCCTGGTCCCACAAGATAAGGTTGATCTCATCATTTGCCCAACCACACAGTGCATTTTGTGTTATCCCACACCTCCTACAATCCCTTAGTCTGTTTTGATCCAAGGCTTGCACAAGCAGTTAGTAAAATCTAATTAAAATGTTAATCACCCTTAAAATATAATATAAATAATTATATTGCTAAATGCTAAATATTACAGTCTTATATTTATACACCCAAAATAAATGAAAAGAAACACTCACCTGAGCTTCTGTAGTTTACAGTGTGACTTCAGTCCAGCAGAGAGCAGCTCCACTCCAGAATCCTGAAGGTCATTGTTACTCAGGTCCAGCTCTATTAGGGAGCAGTTTTCCTGGTTTAAAACTGACCCCAGGTTTTTACATGTCTTTACTCCAAGATTACAAGAAGTGAATCTACAAAATGAAGAAGAAACACAACAGATTTTACAATAAACTAAAAGAGTAATATCTGAAAGAAAAGGTCAAAGAATAGAAACCCTTACTAAACCTAAAAGCGAATAATACTGAAATATAGTGTCAGTCCAAACAACTGTGGTTTCTTTTATACAGAGATATGAAACATGCTAATATCATACAGAAATTTTCATTTCCCTAGGCATTTTACCATAACTAACCAACAAGCCTTTAACCCAATACTCTTAGAGCAGAATATTATAAATTAGAGTAAAAAAATCAATGACCAGCTAGGAACGACTGTGGAAATAAAGCACCACCAGACAATCTAAGGATCATATTAAAAGAAAAATGGGTCCCACTTTATAATAAGTGTCCCTAAGTACTGTGTAGTTACATGGTAACAATCCATGTAACTACAGTGTAACTACTGAAGAAGTACACATTGTTACAGATTAACTACAGAGGTACAGGTTATGTAATTACACATGTGTATTAAGGTTAATTTTGACTTGTGTAAGTACACATGTGTACAAGGGGGAGTGTACTTACACAAGTAATAGAGCACGTGTACTTACACTTGTGTAACAATGTGTGTGTACTTACACATGTGTAATAGTGTGTGTGATAAGTTGAGTGTAAACTTATCCAACAGATATTGTCTGATATGTAATTAGGGCTGATTGAGTGTTTTGAAAACTAAAATAATTTTGGGAAGAAAAGGATGTCAGCATATCGTCCCCTCAGGGGGAAAGTACTCATTGATATCCAGCACATTACCTTACTTTGTTAGCTCACCTAAAGACTCCACTTATGTTCATTCAGAACAAAAACCTACAGGTTTCCATCTTATAAATCAAATCATTAAACACTCCTTCTTTTAATATTTAATGTAATGTTTAACTATACTTAAAATGTAATATAATTAAAATGTTTCTAACCTTTATCTAGTTTTAATGGTATGATTATGTTGCCATCACATTATCAGGGATCAACCCCTCTATAACCTTGCAGATCTATAACAGCAAGTTTCAGCAAACTGAATTGTAAAGATAAAACTCCTAAATATCCTATTTATTACACTATCCCAAAAGCAGTACTCTGATTAACAACCTGTAATTTACCAGTACTTACATAATAACTACACAGGAACATTTTAAAGTGTAACATTAAAATGCTATATAATAAATATTTTTAACTTTGGTTCATGTATATCATATTTAACAGCAATGTACATACACAGTACTTACACAATAACTACACAGGAACATTTTAAATTGTAACATTAAAATCCTATATAATAAATATGTTTAACTTTGGTACACATATTTCATATGAAACAACGATGTACTTACACAGTACTTACACAATAAATACACAGGAACTGTCCACTTATTTTAAAGTGTAACATTTAATGTACTTACTGTGGGATATATATGTTTAACTTTGGTACACATATTTCATATGTAACAGCAATGTACTTACACAGTACTTACACAATAAATACACAGGAACTGTCCACTTATTTTAAAGTGTAACATTTAAAATACTTATTGTGGGATAAATATGTTTAACTTTGGTACACATATATCATATGTAACAGCAATGTACTTACACAGTACTTAAACAATAAATACACAGGAACGGTCCACTTATTTTAAAGTGTAACATTTAATGTACTTACTGTGGGATAAATATGTTTAACTTTGGTACACATATATCATATGTAACAGCAATGTACTTACACAATAACTACACAGGAACATTTTAAATTGTAACATTAAAATCCTATATAATAAATGTTTAACTTTGGTACACATATTTCATATGTAACAACAATGTACTTACACAGTACTTACACAATAACTACACAGGAACTGTCCACTTATTTTAAAGTGTAACATTTAAAATACTTATTTTCGAATAAATGTATTTAGGTTTGGTACGCATATATCATATGTAACAGCAATGTACTTACACTGTACTTACACAATAACTACACAGGAACGGTCCACTTATTTTAAAGTGTAACACTTACTCTGACAGATCTGCGTTGGATTATAGTATCCTAAATAGTAATTTAACAGTCACTACCTAACAGATCACTTTATGAAAGTACACAATCACAAACATACAGAACACAATAGAAATGTTTATCCAATGTTTTAACAATAAAATTATCATGATAAAATAAAACATTTCCAATGAACCTCTATTTCCCTACAGCAAAAACAAACAAAAAAAAGCTCATGAATTCATGAGGCATGAATAAAAGTTCAGCATCCCTGCTTGAAGAAGCTATCTTATCATTGGAGACAATACACCTCCCACTTGTCCAACACCTGTAACACAAAGGAAAAGAGAAGTTAGAGATGATGCAAAAAAAATAAACATTTTTTGGACAATAATGCACAATTATTCATGAATTTTACCTGTCAGGTATTAAGGATCAGTAAACTCAAGTGGTGTACAGCGTTACAAAGGAGTTTATAAAGGAGCAGTATTAGCATTAGCTAACTGTAGCACTAGTTTTTTCGCTGTGCAAAGGTGCGTCATTGCTGTTTTAAAACAAGCTACATGAGATGACCTGGTAACTAATATCGGCCCGGCCTACCGAAACACTCAGCAGTCGTTAGTAGCGCTTAGTGCTAGTAAATGTTAGAACCTATGTTTAAAAAACTAATTTCAGGAGAGAAATCTGTGTAGATTAACATCCAGCACTCGTTTGACTTTAAAAGAAAATGCTTTTTTTAAGAATCGCTCCCAGCAGCAATACATGCTGAATTACATGTTTCTTACTATTGTCGCTTACAATATGTTGCGCCTTATTTATGAACATAGAACAGAAAATACACGTTTGTTGATAGTGCGTCATATAATCCATTTCCACATACACCTGAAAAATATATTACAAATAAATAATGCTGAACCATGCTTTGTTTTCTGAAAGCCCTGAAAATGTAATTTTTTCATTTAGTTCTACTCACTCACACAATCTGAGCTCCAATTCATCCCAAACCACTTGGGTTGAGTTTTTGTATCAAGCGTTTGTGAAAACCAAACACTTTTTTGTCTAATAACTACCTGCAAACGTGTTTGATATTAATCTAAAACGCAGTAAATAGTTCAAATAAAGAACAAACATTAATGAGAATGTGTGTCCAAACGTTTGACTGGTACTATATACAGCTCTGGAAAGAAATAAGAGAAAGAAAATGAAAACCTATGGAATATAATCAATTGCTTGATTTTTTGCAGCAGGAGTGGCATAAAGTTATCCAAAAGCAGTGTAAGACTGGTGGAGGAGAACATGCCAAGATGCATAAAAACTGTAATTAAAAGTAAGGGTTATTCCACCAAATATTGATTTCTGAACTCTTAAAACTTTATGAATAGGAACTTGTTTTCTTTGCATTATTTGAGGTCTGAAAGCTCTGCATCTTTTTTTTTTATTATTTCAGCCATTTCTCATTTTCTGTAAATAAATGCTCTAAATGATATTTTTATTTGGAATTTGGGAGAAATGTTGTCTGTAGTTTATAGAATAAAACAATAATGTTCATTTTACTCAGAAACTGATTCAGAATTTTTTTTTATTATTAAATTCATTTTTAATTTTATTCCAGAGCTCTATATACATATAGGTTTGCACACCCATTCTCATTTATATTAATATTCACTCTTTTCTGTATTTTATATTTTTGTCCAGATAGCTGTCCAGATAGCTGTCAGGTTTTTCTATTGGAGAAAGAGAACTTTGCTTTAGACATTAAACTTTATGCAAGAACATGGCTTTAGTGTAAAATAACCCCTTATAAAGCCTTGTCCCATTTACGGGCTAAAGGTGTAGGTGATTTTTGCAGTGAAGTAAGTTATTTATATTGTGAAAATGTGAGGGTTTGTTTTCTCTCTACTCAACTTAATAATTCCAAATCAGTAACAGGAATCAACCCAATTTCTGCAGGTTTAAAAATAGACAAAAAAACTACACAAATAAAACTAATACAACTAAAGGTTTGGAGGACATGACCTGTTTGATTTGTATTCAGGAACATGTTGATTTTAAAATGAAGTTCAGGAAATAGACAATTTTATAATTTTATTTGTTATATTTTGACATTAGCAGATTTACTTTTATGGAGGAAATCTTTAGTAGTTAGAAAGTTAGTTAGAGCCATTTAGTACAGTGCATTGTTCATGGAAAATGTGACTGTTGTTGCCTTTTTTGTTTCCATAAAAATGTAATAATAAAACAATATAATAATAATAATAATAATAATAATAATAATAATAATAATAATAATAATAATAATAATACGCTGTACCTTTATAACTTTGTAACTTTAAATTTATACACTTTCATTCAGTCAATATATTAACTATGTTATAGCATAATTTAGCCAGTAAAAAAAAGAAGAAGACATCTTGCAGTTCTAAAAGCAGTATTTTGTGTAGAATGCTGTAATATGTAATTGTGATAGTGTATGAAAGATCTTACCGTTTAAGCCCGTCTGATCTGCAGTGTGCTGAAGCTTCATCTTCCTCCCACAGCAGCAGCAGCAGGAGCAGGAGCAGGGCGGATCTCTGTACAGCAGTCCTTACTTACAAAACCAATTAATTAGTCGTCTGTTTCCTTTACCGTTTTTAAAGCAGTGAATTAAACAAACCATCGTATGCTGTACTTTAAAATATATCAGCATTATCCGCGTTAACTCTGTTATTTTCGCTTTTTTCTGACGATCCGCGCGCCTTAGTGGAGGACTTGGATTTTGAATTTCCCGGTATTTTCCACTGATTGGATGAGCACGGACGGATTTGATTGGCTGTTGAGGCAACGCGATATTTCCCCGTTTTTTGCGAGCAGAGCCGCGCGCGGGCGCGCTTGTGTGTGTGTGTGTGTGTGTGTGTGTGTGTGTGTGTGTGTGTGTGTGTGTGTGTGTGTGTGTTGTGTGTGTGGGTGTGTGTGTGTGCTGACGGTGGAGGAGAGAAGCTGCAGTGTTTGAGTCTGGAACTTTGTCTGAAATAATAGTAAATGTTCCTGCATGTTTACATTAGATTGCTGCTGCTAATGCTTCATAAAATGGCCCCTCCAAGACCAGCAAGGAAAAAAAATGCCTGCCAGAGCAGCTGAGGAAAAAGGTGAGTTAATCAGCCCACACAAAACATTAAAACACTGGACTAGTTGGCTGGTGTAATATAACCCCAAACATTTTTTTAAATATATAATGTTTACATAAAACACTCGCTATATATTAATTTTGTGGACATTAATTCTAATGAATGTAATTAGCTACTTCATTGCTGGCACACACACACACACACAAGGGCATAGGAGCGGGCTTGATTTTTTTTTTTTTTTTTGGGGGGGGGGGGGTTGGGTTTGGCAGACACCCAATTACTTTTAATCACAAAAAATATTTTTTTTTTCTGTATTCTGTTTATTATTAGTTACATGCAAGTAAAGGTGACTTAACAACCTAAGTTACTCTATGTTACTCCACATTACATTTACATAGAAAAAAATATGTTTATATTAATATTATTAAAATTGATCAGTTATCACCTAATATTTAAAATAATATAACAATATATGTTGTATATTTACATTTTCTTCACTCTTAAAAAATACTTAGAAGCATTGGGTCCTGTGCTTTTAATTTGTTTATTCTAAGTGCACTTCTTACGATGGTGTCCTTTTTATGTAAAAGAAAGTAACTTTTCGTTTCATAGAGATTTTTGGCAGAAGTCAGGACATGTGGTCTTACTGTGAACTACAAATGAACAGAAGTCAGATTACAGCATTGTATTATACAACATATTATAGAGCTTTCTATAAATGCACTTAATAAGGTAAGTGGTGGTATGATGTGTCTAACACACTGCTGGAGAAACATGAAGCTCCATAGGGGGCTAAGGGATAACAGGTAAACTCAGTAAAGGACTGTTTTTTTTTTTTAGCTAATCAGTTTAGGGCAGTGTCCAGGGTTTAAAAACTGCTTTAAACTACCAACCTACAGTGTTGTACTAAATTATGGCTATCCACTACATCCAGCTTCTAGCTAACTAGTTAGCTAAATTAATTTTCGTTCATTATAGATCACAGTCCTGCAATTCCAAATTAATAAACCTTATTTGAAAATTAAATGATCAGGCACATCAGGGCAAGTTGAACATTATATATATATAGTTTATTTTTTCTTAAACCTGGACTCCCTATCTAGCCAATTCCAAAATTAAGCTAACTGACTCAAGCTGCAGTGTGGGTTTGATCTGTGTGTTTTCATTCAGAGACCTGCCTTTATAACCAGCTATCGAAAACATATCCACCACAATACAATAACTACATTTTGCCATATTGTCCAGCCCTGTTCACCATTTCTTTTTAGAAGCAAACTAGACTTAAGTGTATTTTTTGTTATATAAAAAAGCATTTATTTGTAGTTTTTCAGATTCATATTTGTCCAAACTAAAAACTTGATCTAGTGGATGTTTCTACTTAATTGAGCTTTCTTGTCATGATGGGGACGGAATACAGACACTCACGGAACCAGTTTTGAGATTTTATTAAAAATCCACAGGGTCCAGGGATAGTCAAAACAGAAAGCATATAACGCCAGCAAACAGATACCTAGAGGCTAAGACCATATCAGAGTCGGGAGGTAATACACGAGATAATCCACAGTGAAGTCGAGAACAAAAAGCAAGGTCATTCACGGAAAACAATCACAGAATAATAACGCTTTGTAAAGTGGTAGAAACCAGGCAATACGCGACACAGGTGTGTGCGCGCAGTGTCCTTAAATAGGGTAGGTAATCAATACTACGGGCCTCCTGGAGGAAGCAGGTGAGGTGTCACGTGAGTGGGTGTGTGTGTGATGTCAGCGGGTGGTGCGTTCTGGGTAGTGTAGTTGTTAGACTGAAAACCTCCGTTGGAGCTCAGTGTGGAAGGAACAGAAGCGCCTACAGCACCAGATGTGACATTTCTCTACTTCAAGTGATCTCTCCTTTATCAAATTGATCTAATTAATGTGCACAAAAGATGATGTGAGATGTAGTTCATGTTTTGAAAATTTTGCAATTTTATACTTTTATGTAGATTAACAGGCCGGGATTTTTGTTAATTGTTTGCCTAGCATTACACCACTAAATCTCGTGGATTTCTATTTAGTCATTACATAAAAAGCTTTCATGTTTGATAAGGAACATTACTGAAAAATGTAATTGTAATTGTAATAGAAAATTAAAAAAAAATAATCTGCTAATGTCAAAATATAACAAATAAAATTATAAAATTGTCTCTTTCCTGAACTTCATTTTAAAATCCACATGTTCCTGAATACAAATCAAACAGGTCATGTCCTCCAAACCTTTAGTTTCATTAGTTTTATTTGTCTAGTTTTTTTAATGTCACCTTTACTTGCATGTTTCGGTAGGCCGGGCCGATATTAGTTACCAGGTCATCTCATGTAGCTTGTTTTAAAACAGCAATGACGCACCTTTGCACAGCGAAAAAACTACTGCTCCTTTATAAACTCCTTTGTAACGCTGTACACCACTTGAGTTTACTGATCCTTAATACCTGACCCTAAAATTCATAAAATTCATGAATAATTGTGCATTATTGTCCAAAAAATGTTTTTTTTTTTTTTTGCATCATCTCTAACTTCTCTTTTCCTTTGTGTTACAGGTGTTGGACAAGTGGGAGGTGTATTGTCTCCAATGATAAGATAGCTTCTTCAAGCAGGGATGCTGAACTTTTATTCATGCCTCATGAATTCATGAGCTTTTTTTTGTTTGTTTTTGCTGTAGGGAAATAGAGGTTCATTGGAAATGTTTTATTTTATCATGATAATTGTTAAAACATTGGATAAACATTTCTATTGTGTTCTGTATGTTTGTGATTGTGTACTTTCATAAAGTGATCTGTTAGGTAGTGACTGTTAAATTACTATTTAGGATACTATAATCCAACGCAGATCTGTCAGAGTAAGTGTTACACTTTAAAATAAGTGGACCGTTCCTGTGTAGTTATTGTGTAAGTACTGTGTAAGTACATTGCTGTTACATATGATATATGCGTACCAAACCTAAATACATTTATTCGAAAATAAGTATTTTAAATGTTACACTTTAAAATAAGTGGACAGTTCCTGTGTAGTTATTGTGTAAGTACTGTGTAAGTACATTGTTGTTACATATGAAATATGTGTACCAAAGTTAAACATATTTATTATATAGGATTTTAATGTTACAATTTAAAATGTTCCTGTGTAGTTATTGTGTAAGTACTGTGTAAGTACATTGCTGTTACATATGAAATATGTGTACCAAAGTTAAAAATATATATCCCACAGTAAGTACATTAAATGTTACACTTTAAAATAAGTGGACCGTTCCTGTGTAGTTATTGTGTAAGTACTGTGTAAGTACATTGTTGTTACATATGAAATATGTGTACCAAAGTTAAACATTTATTATATAGGATTTTAATGTTACAATTTAAAATGTTCCTGTGTAGTTATTGTGTAAGTACATTGCTGTTACATATGATATATGTGTACCAAAGTTAAACATATTTATCCCACAATAAGTATTTTAAATGTTACACTTTAAAATAAGTGGACAGTTCCTGTGTATTTATTGTGTAAGTACTGTGTAAGTACATTGCTGTTACATATGAAATATGTGTACCAAAGTTAAACATATATATCCCACAGTAAGTACATTAAATGTTACACTTTAAAATAAGTGGACAGTTCCTGTGTAGTTATTGTGTAAGTACTGTGTAAGTACATTGTTGTTACATATGAAATATGTGTACCAAAGTTAAACATATTTATTATATAGGATTTTAATGTTACAATTTAAAATGTTCCTGTGTAGTTATTGTGTAAGTACTGTGTATGTACATTGCTGTTAAATATGATATACATGAACCAAAGTTAAAAATATTTATTATATAGCATTTTAATGTTACACTTTAAAATGTTCCTGTGTAGTTATTATGTAAGTACTGGTAAATTACAGGTTGTTAATCAGAGTACTGCTTTTGGGATAGTGTAATAAATAGGATATTTAGGAGTTTTATCTTTACAATTCAGTTTGCTGAAACTTGCTGTTATAGATCTGCAAGGTTATAGAGGGGTTGATCCCTGATAATGTGATGGCAACATAATCATACCATTAAAACTAGATAAAGGTTAGAAACATTTTAATTATATTACATTTTAAGTATAGTTAAACATTACATTAAATATTAAAAGAAGGAGTGTTTAATGATTTGATTTATAAGATGGAAACCTGTAGGTTTTTGTTCTGAATGAACATAAGTGGAGTCTTTAGGTGAGCTAACAAAGTAAGGTAATGTGCTGGATATCAATGAGTACTTTCCCCCTGAGGGGACGATATGCTGACATCCTTTTCTTCCCAAAATTATTTTAGTTTTCAAAACACTCAATCAGCCTTAATTACATATCAGACAATATCTGTTGGATAAGTTTACACTCAACTTATCACACACACTATTACACATGTGTAAGTACACACACATTGTTACACAAGTGTAAGTACACGTGCTCTATTACTTGTGTAAGTACACTCCCCCTGGTACACATGTGTACTTACACAAGTCAAAATTAACCTTAATACACATGTGTAATTACATAACCTGTACCTCTGTAGTTAATCTGTAACAATGTGTACTTCATCAGTAGTTACACTGTAGTTACATGGATTGTTACCATGTAACTACATAGTACTTAGGGACACTTATTATAAAGTGGGACCGAAAAATGTTATGAGGTCAGAAAGAGTAATTACATATCAATACATACAAAAGAGATAATTTCTAACAAACATTTTATATGATTTGTTATGACATATCGAAGAGAAAAGTTGAAATATCTGTGTAGAAAAAATATTGCTATTACAACCTAAAAGTTTACACTTTTAGTTAAAACTAAGGTTTGTGTAAAATAATTAATGAATTATTACAGGTCTGTAGAATGTATTTAAACCTACTGTAATAAACTTTTGTTAAATAACAGCACAAATTATCCAGACAGCACTCAGTCATGTGACTGTTATTAGGGGCTGGGGATTTCTAAGTTTCCCTCATAAGAAAATTGTTTCTATTTTTTTTTATCATGTTTTTAATATATTTTCTTCTATTTTATTTGTTTATTTATATTACCTCTAATTGTCAGAATTGTTAAAATGAAGTTAAATATGTTTAAGCATTTGATACACAACATATGCACACCCCCTCAAAAATTACCCACATTCATTTCCTATGTTATTTAATTCAAAGTTTTTTCTTTGTTCTATTTTTTGAAAGAATATTATTTTATTATTGAATATAATGATGTCACGTCTGGTGCTGTAGGCACTTCCTGTCCTTCCACACTGGTCTCCAACGGAGGTTGTCAGCCTAACAACTACAATACCCAGAATGCACCACTCGCTGACAACACACACACTGCTGATCACGTGACACCTCACCTGCCCCGGCTAGGAAGCCCTGAGTATTACCACCAGTATAAAAGTACTGCTCAGACGCTCACCTGCGCCGCGTATTGCCTAGGTTTCTTCCGACATTACAAAGCGTTATTTCTGTGATTATTTTCTGTGTATGACCTTGCCTTTTGTTTTTGACTACCGATTTTTGCCTTTGCCATCGTTGTGGATTTTTTCGTGTTTTACCCTGGACTGTTTATCGTTTATGTTTTTCGGATCACCTTTGATACTGCCTGCCTCGTATATGACCATTGGACTGTTTATCGTTTCTGTTTTTGGATTGCCTCTGATACTGCTTACTTCGTGTATGACCACTGGACTGCCTCACTATCCTGTTAAGCTCTTCGCTCCCAGGTATACCTTTACTGGTGTTTTGTTTGCATTGCTAATCTCATTCTCTGTACCCTGTGGGTTTTTAATAAAATCCTTAACTGGTTCCGCGAGTGTCTGTATTCTGTACCCCACCATGACAGAATACGCGGCCTCACGTGAACAGACAGCGATCTCTGACCAGTTGAAAACAGGGTTGATTAGCCAGGGACAACTGCTCGGTCAGCACCAACAAACCCTCGTTGGTGTGACTCACGCTGTTACAGAGCTAGCTAGCCAGCAAGCTAATCAGCAACACCAGCTGACTAACATCCTCAAGCACCTACAGGGATTAGCTTCGGCTAACGCTAGCTCTGCTGCTAACCCTAGCTCCATGGCTAACACCAGGCCTCATAACCCCAGCGCTTCTTCCTCCGGATTTTTTGTGTGCAAACCGGAGTTATATGACGGTGATCCGGTGAAGTGCAGCGGTTTTATTTTACAGTGCTCTGTGTACTTCAGTAACTCTCCAGAGACTACTGATAAAGCCAAGATAGGCTTTATTATCTCTCGTCTCTCCGGGAAAGCACTCGAGTGGGCTACTGCTGTGTGGGATAGCATTTCGGTGGCTAGCTACACGGATTTTTTGGACACTTTCCGCTCTGTTTTTGATCACTCGCGTTACGGTCAATCTAATGGAGAGTTACTGCTTGCTCTGAAGCAAGGTCACAAGCCAGTCGCTACGTATGCTCTGGAGTTTCGGACGCTAGCTGCTGGCAGTGGATGGAATGACGCAGCACTTCTCTCGGTGTTTAAAAACGGACTCAACCCGGATGTTTTAAGAGAGTTAGCATGCCGAGATGAAGCACTCACTCTTAACCAACTCATTGCTCTCTCTATTCGCCTGGATCAGCTGCTATCTCGTCGTCCCAAGTCCAACACTCACGTCGCTTCTGTACCTCATCCACACGTCTCTGCCAGCGGTTTCAGTGGGTGTACATCTACTCCGGAGTCCACACCTGAACCCATGGATATCCAGAGGTCCAGACTGTCTGCTGCCGAACGCCAACGCCGTATTCGTTTCCAGCTATGTCTCTACTGTGGAGAGAAGGGTCATCGCAAAGCTGAGTGTGGTTTCCTGACCCGATCCATGAGGTCTCCTGCGACGGGAAAGCGCGTGGAAAGGGTTCCACGCGCCAACGTGGTACGTAACTTGACTCCTTGTCGTGATTCTAAGAGTTTCTCTCTGCCTATGATTTTAAGTTCACCTACTGGTTCTTTTCCTGTCGCAGCACTCATTGATTCCGGATCGGAGGGAAACTTCATAAGCCTGGAGTTGGTGAAAGAGCACAACATCCCCACGAAGGAGCTCCGTCGCCCCATCTCTATCCACACCGTTGATGGGAAATTGGTGCGCTCCAGACCTGTCACTCTCCAGACTGTACCACTCTCTCTCCAAGCCAGCGCTCTCCACCACGAGGAACTGTCTCTGTTCGTGCTTCCCAGCACGGAACACCCATTGATTTTGGGCATGCCTTGGCTCAAGACGCACAACCCACTGATTTCCTGGCCTGAGGGGGACATTACGGTTTGGTCTGATTTCTGTTTTGAACATTGTTTAGCCCATTCTGATATAGCCTTACAGTCCACCTCTATTGAAAGCCCCAAAGCCGTAGATTCTCCCGTAGTTCCCTCTGAGTATTCCGATTATCTGGAAGTATTTAGCAAAGCTAATGCTACTAAGCTGCCACCACATCGCCCCTATGACTGTGCCATAGATCTTATTGAAGGTGCCACTCTTCCTAAGGCTAGAATATATCCCCTCACTCTTGACGAAAAGAAGGCTATGGCTACTTATGTAGAGGAGGCTCTTGCGCAGGGTTTCATTCGCCCATCTAAGTCTCCTGTAGGTTCGGGCTTCTTTTTTGTTAAAAAGAAAGATGGTGGTCTCCGTCCTTGTATTGATTACTGTGGTTTAAATGATATCACCAAGAAGTTCGCTTACCCGCTCCCTCTCATCCCTAGTGCTCTCGAACAATTACGTGAGGCTAAGTATTTCACCAAGCTCGACTTACGCAGTGCCTATAATCTCATTCGCATCCGTGAGGGGGATGAATGGAAGACTGCCTTTACTACCACCAATGGGCACTATGAGTACTTGGTAATGAGTTTTGGTCTAGCTAACGCACCGGCAGTCTTCCAGTCATTCATGAACGACATTTTTCGCGACATGATAAACAAGCATTTAGTCCTTTTTATAGATGACATTCTGATTTATTCACCGGATTTAGAATCCCACGTTCGTCATGTCCGCTCCGTACTTAGACGTTTGCTAGACAACAATTTGTATGCTAAAGCCGAGAAGTGTGAGTTCCATCTCCAACGGGTCACATTTCTCGGCTATGTCATTAGTCCCCAGGGTGTCCTCATGGACGACACTAAAGTTTCCGCAGTCACCAATTGGCCCGTTCCTCAGTCCATTAAAGACCTCCAACGTTTTTTGTGTTTTGCTAATTTTTATAGGAGGTTCATACGCAACTTTAGCAGTATTGCCGCTCCGCTTACGGCATTAACTAAGGGAGCCACCAAGGTACTTAATTGGTCACCCGCAGCAGAGGCTGCTTTTGCTAGACTTAAGTCCGCGTTTGTTTCAGCTCCCATACTCGCTCACCCCAAACCCGATTTGCCATTTGTGGTCGAGGTTGACGCTTCTGATTCTGTGGTGGGGGCCGTGTTATCACAGCATAGTGGCTCTCCACCTAAACTTCATCCCATAGCTTTCTTTTCTAGAAAGATGTCTCCTGCAGAACGCAATTATGGCATAGGGGATAGGGAACTGTTAGCTGTAAAACTAGCTCTCGAGGAGTGGCGTCACTGGCTGGAGGGGTCCGCTCATCCGTTCACTGTTCTCACGGATCATAAGAACCTGGAGTACTTACGTAATGCTAAACGCCTCAACCCTCGCCAAGCACGCTGGTCACTGTTTTTCTCCAGGTTTGATTTTTCTATTTCGTTCCGACCTGGTAACCGTAACACCAAGGCGGATGCGCTGTCATGAATCTTCTGCACTCCTGACAGCGCATCTCAGTCCTCTGAGTGTGAGCGCATTCTACCCCAGACGTTAAAATAGCAGCTATTCGCTGGGAATTGGATGATCTTATTCAGCAGGCTGCTGAACAATCACCCATTCCTGAGGGTTGTCCACCTCAGAAAACTTTCGTTCCCTTGCAATATCGTGATCGTCTCATTAGCTGGGCTCACTCTTCCCTCACGTCAGGTCATCCGGGTGTCACGCGCACTTTACAGTTAATTTCAGCTCGTTATTGGTGGGAGACCATGCGAGCTGACGTACACACTTTTGTAGTCTCTTGCTCGGTATGTGCTCAGTGCAAAACGCCTAAAACCCTTCCAGCCGGTAAGCTAGTTCCTCTACCCGTTCCAGAGCGACCCTGGTCTCATATCGCGGTAGGCTTTGTCACGGACTTACCTGAGTCCGAGGGGTACACTACCGTTCTCACGGTTGTAGACAGGTTTTCTAGGGGGGTTAAGTTTATTCCTTTCCCTGCACTACCTACAGCTTTTCAGACAGCTCAGGCCATCTACTCTCACATTTTTAGACACTTTGGTATCCCTGAAGATATCCTTTCGGATAGAGGCCCTCAGTTCACGTCTAGAGTATGGAAAACCTTCTTTGAGCATTTAGGGGTTCATGTGAGTCTGACTTCAGGGTTTCATCCCACTAGCAATGGGCAGTGTGAGCGTGTCAATCAGGAGCTTGGTAAATTCCTCAGACTTTACTGTCACAAACATCCCTCCGACTGGTCTCAGTTTCTTATATGGGCAGAAATTGCACAAAACTCTCTCACTAACTCTACCTCTGGTCTTACGCCCTTCCAGTGCATTCTGGGGTTCCAACCTCCGTTAGCTCCGTGGACAGCCGTGGCTACTGAGGTTCCGGCAGTAGACGACTGGATGAAACGGAGTGAGCAGGTGTGGGAGGAAACTCATCAGCAGGTCTCGGATGCGTTACACCGCTACAAGGAAAGGTCTGACAGACACCGAGGCAGTACCCCCCAATACCAACCCGGGGATCGGGTTTGGTTGTCTACACGGGACTTGAGGTTTGAGGGAGAATGCAGGAGGCTGGTACCTAAATACATTGGTCCCTTTAAGGTGTTGTCCCAGGTTAACGAGGTTACCTATAAAATTGAGCTGCCTGCTCAATACCGTATACACAACTCATTCCATGTGTCTCTTCTCAAGGCTCTTGTCCCAGGTCCGCTCGCTGAGGGTACTCCAGATGACGTTCCATCCGCGGCAGTGGAGGGGGAGGCCTCGTCTACTTATGCGGTGAGAAAGGTACTGGATTCTCGCAGGCGCGGTGGTGTACTCCAGTATCTGATCGACTGGGAGGGCTACGGCCCCGAGGAGCGTTGCTGGGTTGCTGCCGGTGACGTGCTGGACCCTGCTCTTCTGGCTGAGTTTCATGCCCGTTTCCCAGGCAAGCCTGCTCCCAGACCCCGTGGGCGTCCCAAGCGCTCACTTTCCTCGTCGGTTCCGGTGCGTCGGGGTTCCCGGTCTCACAGCCCCCGCCTGTCCGGTACCTCTGTGGCGACTCCTGTTCCTCCCGCCGGTACTCCCTGCTCGTCGGGTGGACGTCGTCGTGGTTGTCCTCGTTCCCGTCCGACTCCTTCGGGGGAGGGTACTGTCACGTCTGGTGCTGTAGGCACTTCCTGTCCTTCCACACTGGTCTCCAACGGAGGTTGTCAGCCTAACAACTACAATACCCAGAATGCACCACCCGCTGACAACACACACACTGCTGATCACGTGACACCTCAGCTGCCCCGGCCAGGAAGCCCTGAGTATTAGCACCAGTATAAAAGTACTGCTCAGACGCTCACCTGCGCCGCGTATTGGTTTCGTCCGACATTACAAAGCGTTATTTCTGTGATTATTTTCTGTGTATGACCTTGCCTTTTGTTTTTGACTACCGATTTTTGCCTTTGCCTTCGTTGTGGATTTTTTCTTGTTTTACCCTGGACTGTTTATCGTTTATGTTTTTCAGATCACCTTTGATACTGCCTGCCTTGTATATGACCATTGGACTGTTTATCGTTTCTGTTTTTGGATTGCCTCTGATACTGCTTACTTCGTGTATGACCACTGGACTGCCTCACTATCCTGTTAAGCTCTTCGCTCCCAGGTATACCTTTACTGGTGTTTTGTTTGCATTGCTAATCTCATTCTCTGTACCCTGTGGGTTTTTAATAAAATCCTTAACTGGTTCCGCGAGTGTCTGTATTCTGTACCCCACCCTGACAAATGACTTCTATAAAGCTTCATTTTGTATAATTGTAAGCTTGTACTGGTAAATTCTTTGTTACATTACATTACATTATATTACTTTATTATTATTATTATTATTATTATTATTATTATTATTATTATTATTATTATTTTATGCACAATCTGTGTATAAAAGTGAGAGGCTTGGTAAGTTACTTTTAGTTTTTAGTTTCTACTGAATGTTTTAAACTGATACTTTTTGTCAAATCACTAAGAATACTGTTATTACAAAAATGCCTTGCAGCTAATTTAACAATATTGCTAAATAGACTACCTTCGTACTAGTTAGCTAAGCCAACTACAGTAGTTAGCTAACTACAATAGTTTAACTTATAATAGGTAAATAATATTATATGATAAAATATGTCAACAGCTAGTTATAATTTTCTAAAAGTAAATATACTCACTCTTAAGGTAACCTAAACCTAATCAAATATGTACAGTTATCTTTCACTACTGCCATCAAATCTTTTGTGTTAGAACATTTAAATTGTTATTTAGATTTGTGAGCTGTGCTTGATGTAGTCACAAAAAAGCTGTGCTTCTTCATAAAGTAAGGTTTGTGCTAAACGAAACAACAATTTTACTCCATATTGGAGTATAGAATATTGGAATAGAAAACAATAAATATTTAATTTATTCCAAAAATATATCTTAAAAACACATAAAGTACATGAAGTAACATAAAAAATGAAAGCGGGTCATTTTTGACTCATGTTGTGCATTAGAGGGTAGTAATACAAAAAGGGTTTTTATTCAAAAAGTAAGAAATAAAAAAATAAAATAAGGATGGATGATCAACAACAAGTTAATCGAGGAATACATTAAGTAACTAAATTATTAAATTAATTTATTGAAAAGATATAAGAAAATGAAAACTCAGCCAGGTCACTTTTAACCCATGTTGTGCATCAAAGGGTTAAAAAGATAAAGATAAGACTGAGTTAACCCTGGCCTCCTTGTGCCCTTTATTCTGTTTTAACCCTAGGCCTGTACATGTATTTAGTAAAATATCATTAAATGGTTAAGCATGTTTGAATAACAATCCTGTCAACAACATGTTAATTCTGCTCTAGCAATAGAAAATAAAAACTCTGTGGTCAGTTAATGAAGCAATTGTATTGCTAACATGCTGAATATGAGCCTTATATTTTTAAACAGAAACACTGACCTGAGTATCTGCAGTTTACAGTGTGAACTCTTCAGTCCAGCACAGAGAAGCTCCACTCCGGAATCCTGCAGGTCATTGTTACTCAGGTCCAGCTCCTTCAGGGAGCAGTTTTCCAAGTTAAAAACGGATCCCAGATTTTCACAAGTCTTTTCTCCAAGATTACAAGAAGCGAGTCTAAAAAATGAAGAATAGACCCAACAGACAGTAAACACAATAAGAAATATTTGATTTAAACAAAATTAAACCGTTAGTATATACAGTGGTACAAAAGTATTTATACCCCTTGAACTTTTTCACATTTGTTTACCTTAAAACCACAAACTTTTATTTTGTGAGATTTTAAATGATACACCAACACAAAGTAGCACATAATGTGAAGTGAATTGAAAATTATACATTGTTTTAAAAACATATATAAATTAAAAATCTGAAAAGTGTGATGTGCAAAAGTATTCAGCCCCTTTACTCCTACAAATGCAGTCAATTGCCGTCAGACGACACTAAATAGGTTATTAGAGTCCAGTTTTGTGTAATTTAGTCTCAGTATCAATACAGCTGTTCTGTATCGACCTCAGTTGTTTGTAAGAAAACACTAGTAAAACAGCATCATGAAGACCAAGGACCTCACCAGACAGGTCAGGGATAAAGATGTGGAGAAGTTTAAAGCAGGGTTAGGTTATAAAAACATATCCCAAGCTTTTAGCATCCCAAAGAGCACTGTTCAATCCATCATCCAAAAAATAGAAAAAGTATTCTACACCTGCAAACCTACCAAGACATGGCCGTTCACCCAAACTAACAGATCAAGCAAGGAGAGCACTAGTCAGAGAAGCAACCAAGAGGCCCATGGTCACTCTGGAGGAGCTGCAGAAACCCACAGCTCAGGTGGGAGAATCTGTTGACAGAACAACTATAAGTTGTGAACTTCACAAATCTGGCCTTTTTAGAAGAGTGGCAAGAAAAAAGCCACTGTTGAAAGAAAGACATAAGAAGTGCTGTTTGTACAGCAAACATGGTAGAAAGTTCTGTGGTCAGATGAGACCAAAGTTGAACTTTATGGTATAAATACAAAGTGCTTTGTGTGGCAGAAAAGTAACACTGCTCATCATTGTGAACACACCATCCTCAAAGCAAAACATGGTGGTGGCAGCATCATGCTGTGGGGATGCTTTTCTTCAGCAGGGACAGAGAAGTTGGTCAGAGATGATGAAAAGATGGATGGGGCTAAATACAGGGCAAGAAGAAAACCTGGTGGAGGCTGCAAAACACTTTAAACTGGGAAGGAGATTCAAGACAATGACTCTAAATATACAACCAGGGCTACAGTGGAATGGGTTAGATCAGATAATATTCATGTGTTAGAAAGTCCCAGTCAAAATTCTGACCTAAATACCACTGAACTTCTGTGGCAAGACGTGAAAATTGCTGTTCACAGACACTCAGTCCAACTTGGCTGAACTTGAGCTTTTTTGTAAAGAAGAATGAGCAAAAGTCTCAGTATATAGAAGCGCAAAGCTGGTAGAGATATACCACAAAAGACTTGCAGCTGTAATTGCAGTGAAAGGTGGCTCTATAAAGTATTAATATGTGGGGCTAAATACCTTTGCACATCACACTTTTCAGATTTTTATTTGATATATATATTTTTAAATATATATATATATATATATAATTATTGTTACACTTCACAATTATGTGCTTTTTGTGTTGATTTATCACAGTCTTAACTACTGATGTTTCTTTTTAAATAATTAATTTAGAGAAAAAAGTTAATGTATCACAGGTGACCAGTTAGGTAAGACTGAGATATTGAAGGATCATACGACAATCTATAGACACTAGAGACAGAGTGAATGACTACATATATTACATACAAAAGAGATATTTTCACAAATATTTCAAACAAATATTTTATATTATTTGTAATAAAATATAGTAACGGTGAAAGATCTGTACAGTGTTAATAATTACTAATCCACCATAAAAATATGAGCTGATTAAATCATGATTTAATAATCATTACAGATCTGAAACCTATTTATTACTACTGTAATACACTTATAATTAATACACATATTTTATATGCACTCAATCATGAGAATTATCGGGGGCTTTTATTTAATGTATTTGACTATATGAATAGTTTGTCAAGGCGTTGTATAAAGAGATTTTAGAAGTGAGACACACAGACAAAATAGAAAAAGTCTTTACAGAGGTGTTTGGCCTTAACCTATTACTTTAATTATAAACAGTTAATTAAAGACTGAATGAAAATACTCACACAGCTTTTTTGGATGCTTTCACTACTGGCAATAGTCTCAGAAGACACTCCTCTGATGGGTCATATTTACTGAGGTAAAACTCATCCAGGTCTTCTTCTGAGTTCAGCAACACAAACACCAGAGCTGACCACTGACCATGAGAGAGTCTGGCCCGATAGAGACAATGATCAGCACCTCCACTCAGGTACTTCTGCACTTCCTGCACTAGAGAGTGATCCTTCAGTTCATTCAAACAGTGGAACAGATTAATGGATTTCTCTGGAGAGCTAATCGTGTTAATCCTCTCCTTGATGTATTTGACAGTTTTCTCATTGCTGTGAGAGCTCCTTTCTCTCGGTCTGAGTACATCTTGTAGGAGATTCTGATTTGACTCCAGCGAGAGACCCAGAAGGAAACAAAGGAACAGGTCCAGGTGTCCACTCTCACTCTGTAAGGCCTTGTCCACTGCACTGTTAAGGAAGTCAGACATAGTTGGCCTGCTGAAAAGCCTGCGGAGTTTACTGGCTTGCTGGTTCAGATTTTTTCTTTTGAGAAACACGTATAAGGCAGCAAAGAATTCCTGAATGCTCAGATGAACAAAGCTGAAGACCTTCCCCATGTGCAGCTCATACTCCTCTCTGAAGATCTGGGTGCACACTCCTGAGTACACTGATACCTCTCTAATATCAATGCCACACAGTCTTAGGTCTTCTTCATAGAAGATTATGTTTCCTTTTTCAAGCTGCTGGAAAGCAAGTTTCCCCAGAGCTAAGATAGTTTTTCTTGTCTGATGAGGATCGAGGTCTCTTGTCCCACTGTACTTCTGGCTCATGTTTTTCATCTGAAAGATCAAGAAGTGTGTAAACATCTGCGTCAGTGTCTTGGGGGTTTCTTCACTCTCTGTTTCACTTAGCATTCTCTCCAGAACAGTGGCTGCAATCCAACAGAAGACTGGTATGTGGCACATAATGTAAAGACTTCTTGAAGACTTGATGTGTGTAATGATTTTGTTGGCCATAACCTGATCACTGATCCTTTTCTTGAAGTACTCCTGTTTCTGATTGTCACTGAAACCTCGCACTTCTGTTAACAGGTCAACATATTCAGAAGGAATCTGACTCATTGCTGCTGGTCGAGAGGTGATCCAGAGCAGAGCAGAGGGTAGCAGATTCCCCTTGATGAGGTTTGTCAAAAGAACATCCACTGAGGTTTGCTCTTCTATATCCACCAAGTTCTCATTTTTCTGGAAGTCTAAAGGCAGTCGACACTCATCCAGACCATCAAAGATAAACATGATTTTGTAGCATTTATAATGGCTTGGTTTTAAATCTTGTGTTTCTGGAAAGAAGCGCTGAAGCAGATTCACCAGACTGATCCTCTTTTCCTTCATCAAATTCAATTCTCTAAAAGGGAGTGGAAATATGAACAAAAAATCCTGATTTTCTTTTTCTTCAGCCCAGTTCAGAATTAACTTCTGCACAGAGACGGTTTTTCCAATTCCAGCAACTCCTTTAGTCAGTACAGTTCTGATGGGCTGTTTTTGGTCAGGTAATGGTTTGAAGATGTCACTGCATTTGATTGGTGTCTCCTGTGTTGTCCTTTTTCTGGATTCAGCTTCAATCTGTTTGACCTCATGTTCTTGCTTGACCTCTCCACTCCCTTCCTCTGTGATGTAGAGCTCTGTGTAGATCTCATTCAGAAGTGCTGAATGTCCATGGCCTGAGATTCCTTCATTAATTCTCTTACATTTATCCCTCAGTTTGGATTTAAAGTTTTGATGACAAGCTGGGGCTAATTCTGGTGACAGAGGAGGGATACAACACATGTTATCAACTGTGGTTATGCATTAAAGACACCTGTGTAGAACAATTCTATGAATAAAGATATCAGAAAAATGTAGGACAATAGTGATACTTATCCAAATGCTAATGCTAATCCAAACAAATGCACAGTTTCTTACATTTACTTTGAGTTTTATTTTATTGTACACAGTATGAACTCAATATATTTCATGTTTTGTCAGAACAACTTTATTCAATTTGTTAACATACATTATTTGAGGAACATGTTTTAAACATTTTTATTTATAATGCATTTGTTACAAACTGAGAATCCTTGGCTTATCTTTGCTTATCACAGACTTTCTGTGGATACTGCTTTTGCACCAAAATTATGATTACAATCATAAGGATAATTTGAAATGATCCTCAATTTTTATTTATTTATTACCAAATTTTTAAGCCCTAAATTACACCATTCACACTTTTGTAGAATGTTTTGCAGGCCTGAAATGTACAAATAAATGTTATTTTTAAATTAAATGAAGTTAAGCAGACACATAATCAAATATTTTTGGTCAATACTGTCTGCATTTAAAGACAAAGAAAATGTAAGAAACACTATGTTTTTTTAAATTAGCATTTTTCATAGTATCCCAACTTTTGCTAATTTGAGCTAGTAATTAAAAAAAAACAAAGATTGCAATAAGCTGTTTTTTTGTACCAGCTGTAGAGGTCTTAGAGTTATAAATATACAATCTTTAAATGTTAGGTTTGAAGACAAAAGCTATTACATTATCCTATAATTATCCAATGAAGTATTGACTTGTATTCCCTTTAATCAGCACTTCACATACGAAATAAATTAGCACTCGGATGTGTAACCATGATCATTAATAACCCAGAACTCTTACTGCTTCGTAATGTGTTAGCAAGGTCTGTCTCCTCCATGTCCCTCAGGATGTGTAGTGTGATCCCCAGAACCCCCTGTCTATAATCATACTCCATCTCTCTTTCAGAGTATTCTGGGCAATCTGGACTAAGGAACCTCTTGAATGTATTCAGCTCACTCTTCACCAGAGAGAAAATTTTGTTCTGCAGCTCCTGATTAAGAACAAGTGTCAGAAAATCACAAACAAAATTATAATTTCATTATAAAAATTATTATTTCTACATAATTTATTTATTAGTTGACTCTTCATTAGACATTAGCTGTTGCTTGCTTATTAATTGAGTATGTAGTCAGTAAAGCATTAGCTTATACACTGCCAAGCCAAAAAAGGACACCATCTTGAGCAATATAGTTAAGAGTGAGTAAATTCTCATTTGTTAAACAACCAGGCCAAAAGACTCATCCTGTGGTTGTGGAAAATATATTATTTTGCTTCAAATTGCTAGGAAGCTTAAAGATTGGACTCTAGAGCAATGGAAGAAGGTCATGTGGTCTAATGGGTCCAGATTTCCCCTGTTCCAGAGTGATGGAGCATCAGGGTAAGAAGAGAGGAAGCTGAAATAATCCACCTATCATGCCTAGTTCTACTGCACAAGCCTGTTGGGCAGTGCTGTGATGTGGGGTTGATGCTGCAGTCGGTCTGCAGGTCTTGGTTCAGCAACAGTATGTGCTGAAAGAATGAGGTCAGCTGACTACCTGAATATGCTGAATATAGATCAGGTTATTCCATCAAAGATTTTTTTTAATGTCTGATGGCACGGGCATATTCCAAGATTACAATGCCATTGGGTCAAGTTGTGAAAGACTGGACCATGGAGCACGAGGCATCATGATGTGACCACCTCAGTGTCTAGACCTGAACACCATTAAGAATCTTTGGGATGTGCTGGAGAAGACTTTGTGCCATGGTCTAAATCCCCTGTCATCAGTACAAGATCTTGGTGAAAAATTAATTCAACTCTGGACAGAAATAAATCTTGTGACATTGCAGAAGCTTAGTGAAACAATGCCACAGTGAATGTATGACATAATCAAAGCTAAAGGAGGTACAACTAAATATTAGAGATTGTAACTTTTTTGCCCGGCGGCAAATATTTGCTCATTATCTGTGTAACAGCTAAACATAAAAAAATAACAGAATAAATTACTAATGCTTATTTGTTAGTCTTGTTAGTTATCGGTTAGTAGGTTATAGAAATGCATAAAAAATTTAACAAAAAGTTCTTAATTTCATTAGCACAGCCTCTAGAATACCATTTTCCCAAGAGAATAAATAATTTAAATATAAATATAATGCAGCTGATTATGAGGTGATGAAAAGATAATTAATGGGACTAACACATACATTAGTTATAATATTACTTCTCTAAGCAAATTACCATAGTTATTCATTTATTAACAATGTACAGTTACAAAATGGGTAAGATAATGAATAAACTATAGACTACCTCATTAATTAACAGTGTAATCAGTTACTAATTTCTAAGTACTTAATCAATTACTAAGTTATTAATGCTATTAACTAATATATAAATAATGATGTAATAATAATGTATTATTAAGTATTTTGCAATCCTTCATGAAAAGATTTAACACTAAAGCTGTAATATTTAGAAAGAATTTCCTTAAACACACTAATCTCTCTCAAAATGTATGGAGTAGAATGTTTTTACTGTAATGTTTTAAATAACGTATGTTACTGAACAGCATCATAAAGTATTAATATTAACACTGTTAAAGTTATTATACAACATTAACTAAACATGACTATATTAGAATTGGCACATTTTTAACAAATCTAAACCTAGAAATAAAATAATAAAGAATTATAAAAAAATATATGGTTTAGGACTAACCTTAAACACATGGTTGAGATCTTTAGTGGGAATATTTTTTTTCTTTTTCTGGATGCTGTGGACAAATAAAAAATTCACACTGTGATCTACATGAAAAAATTGACTGATCTCACATCTGAATAGAACATTAACAAACACGAGTGATATTTCAAAAAAACAATAACATGTTAACAATGCTTGTCCCTTGTAACTTAAAAAAGCAAAATTATTTGATTAATAAACTTTATGTAAAGTATCGGTGAGTGTCTTAGGGTGCTTTCACACCTGAAAGTCTGGACCGTGGTCTGAATCAAGGTTCATGTGTTTGCTACATTGTATATATTTGGTCCGCTTATTTTTGTTTTCACACTGCAGTTTAAGGTGCGCACCAAAGACCTTTGTGTGATACTCCTACATCCTTTCATCATCACTTACGCATCGATGCGTTTTCCATAACTTGCGCTGATTGGTTTTAGAAGGACATGCGTCTGACGTTGGCGTGTTGACAATTCAGCGGGTGGTTCATTCAGCGGGAAGCCTTTTCAGAATAAGATTAAAATGAATAAACAGATTAATTTCGTCTCTATAGTAGTGCTGCTATTGTGGTTTTTATACCAGCAGCAGCAACTTCAGGCACAGTACTCTAGGTTAGTTCAACTTCGCCAAACGAACGTGCTTGTCCTGAAGCAGCTGTATCCACGGCTCATTTTTCCTGCTTTTCTGGTTATTTTGAGAGGGTGCTGACTGCAGCCTGCAGGAAGGCGGAGTTGGACGTCCAGTGCGTTCAGCTCCGCCCACTTTCTTAGCGTCATGCCATCCAGTCCAGCCCACTTTGTCTGCATCATGTCTTAGCTCCGCCTCTGAACGGAAGTAAACAATGTACAGGGCAGTTAGCGGACTTTAAATATAATGTGCCGCGTTGTCCGGGTTAAATACTGTTTATACACTACAAGCTTGCGATACTGATGAGGTGTGGCGTGGACAAAGTGGGAGGGACTGGACGCGCTGGACATCAAACTCCGCCTTCCCGCAGGCTGCAGTCAGTAGTAGATGGTTATTTTTCTTCTTCTACTGCCATTGCTGGGGAACGCCTGTTCAGCTTCCTGTAATTGGTCCGAAAGTTCGAACCGGTCCATGGTTCAGAAGATCCAGACCGAGACCACCTCCCTTGGTCGGACCAAAATCTGGTCCTTTGGACGAAACTGAAAAGTCAGAAAGTCCGGACCAAACAAGGCAGGTGTGAAAGCACCCTAACTCTCACCTGACTTGCGTGACAGACAAGAGGTAGACATTCGCAGATACTTTACATAGAGTTTATTAATCAAATGGTTCAGCTTACTTGAGTCAGGCAAAACAGGGTCATACATGAGAAATCCAGCAGAAAAACAGAGCAAGGCAAAGGAGAACTAAAATTTTCAACTGATTTAGAGAAAATTGATAGATTTTCAGAGTCATTTACTCAAAGTGAATACTTTACTCACGTTGGATCAGAAGTCACTGCTTCACTGCTGAAGTTTGGAGGATTCCTCCTGGAGTGGTCACTCGCCACAGACACATCACTGGGCTCTAGAGAATCTGCTGCCTCTGTTTCAGACCTGTTAACAGGGAAAACAGTAAAAACTCCAGCTTTTACACTTTGAAATTTAACATATAAGATTTTATTTGATTTTAACTAATTATTGAATATATATTGATAGATTTTCAGTTTTTATTAATCTATCAGAGTCAATTACTCAAAGTAAATACTTTACTAACGTTGGATCAGAAGTCGCTGCTTCACTGCTGAAGTTTGGAGGATTCCTCCTGGAGTGGTCACTCGCCACAGACACATCACTGGGCTCTAGAGACACTGCTGCCTCTGTTTTAGTCCTGTAACAGTGAAAACAGTAAAAACTCCAGCTTTTACACTATACAATTTTACATATCTTTTAAGAAAGCTCAAAAACACAGTGGAAAAACATCTCCCTCTGAATAGTAGTTTACTCTATGCAGTAATGAGCCATAACTTAGAGTTGTATTGGCCAATTGTTCATAAGTTATTGAGGTAGGCCTTAGTAATAATAATAATAATAATAATAATAATAATAATAAAAAATTAAGCTCTTTTACTGGGTGCAATTTAGAGTGCAATAAAACATAAACATTAGAAGTAAAAAGGTAAAGGTTTTTTAAACTTATTTAATTTAAACTAATTATTGAATATATAATAATAGATTTTATGTATTTATTAATCCATCAGAGTCATTTACTCAAAGTGAATACTTTACTCACGTTGTATCAGAAGTCGCTGCTTCACCGCTAAAGTTTGGAGGATTCCTCCTGGAGTGGTCACTCGCCACAGACACATCACTGGGCTCTAGAGAAACTGCTGCCTCTGTTTCAGTCCTGTTAACAGTGAAAACAGTAAAAACTCCAGCTTTACACTATGAAATCTAACATATCTATAGGAAAACTCAGGAACACAGTTAAAGACATTCACTCTCTGAACTGTACTCTGTGCAGTAATGTACCCTAACTCAGAGTTTTCTTCTTCACTGCTGAAGTTTGGAGGATTCCTCCTGGAGTGGTCACTCGCCACAGACACATCACTGGGCTCTAGAAAATCTGCTGCCTCTGTTTTAGTCCTGTTAACAGTAAAAAAAAAACAGTAAAAACTCCAGCGTTTACACTATGAAACGTAACATATCTTTAAAGAAAGCTCAAAAACACAGTTGAAAACATTCACTCTCTGAACAGTAATTTACTCTGTGCAGTAATGTACCCTAACTCAGAGTTTTCTTCTTCACTGCTGAAGTTTGGAGGATTCCTCCTGGAGTGGTCACTCGCCACAGACACGCTGGGCTCTAGAGAATCTGCTGTTTTATTCCTGTTAAAAGTAAAAACAGTAAAACTCCAGCATTTACACAATAAAATGTAACATATCTTTAAGAAAGCTCACAAATACATTTGAAAACATTCACTCTCAGAGCAGCAGTTTTATCCTTTACCGCTGAAGGATTTGAAGTTTGAAAACACATTGCTGAGGGCTACTTTCTTTAACATGAAAACTGCTCCTTCATGATGACTTATGATGAAAGTAATGTATGCAGCAATAACATCCTTTACTAAGTTTATTTCGTTTCAACCAGAGGGACTGTTAGGTTACATTCACACAGCAGGCAAAAGTAGCCCTGATATAATCTATTACATCATGTGTTTCACATGTGTCATCTGTATGGCAGTCTGAATGGCAAAAAAAGCATTTAGTTTGATATTTTTAATTCCAACATTTGGGCACAAAATGTTCAGACAAATTTCAGATATGGGGCCCATAAATGTTCATCTGAACCTTAAAGGACCAATATGTAACGCATTTTCAGTAGTAAATGATAAAATGATCAGGATGTATCATCAGATATTAAGGAAAAATGTTGAGTGAAAGCACTGGCAGCTCTTGCCAGCAGAGCTTCAGACAGTACGTGTTCACTCCGTCCCAGAGTTTTGTGTCAGTTTTGTCCTCTGTCTCCGCCTGCTGCTCGTTTCCCAACACTTACCCCACCCCGAAGTTGCCAGCACCCACACTACACTACACTACAGCGATCGGTGCTGCAGCAAAGGAGCTAGCTATCAGGGCTGGTTCAGTTAAACCATAGCTGCTACACAGCCTAAAAAGCCTCAGCACGTCTCAAAAAAGCTCAGTGACTAAAGAAGGAATATATAACGTACAGAATATAGAACTTATGGAATATAATTAGAGTTGAATACTGGCAGTGAGTTTGAAAGGTGGGGAAGACTTAAGTTTAAAAAGACTACAAGACCTGCTACTACAGAGCTGCTACTTTTCTCCTGAGCAGGTAAGCTAACTGGCTAGCTAATTTAGTCAGAAAATGCATCACCACCACTAGATGTGCTTACTAGGGACTGTCAGTGATCAGTGATCTGAGTGCAGCTGTGATAAAAAGGAAGAATATCTAAAATAGATAGATCGGTTAGCAAAGTAAGCTAAATGAGCTAGTGATCTGAATGTGCTGGAAAACGCAGTCACGCTACACATTCTAACATGAACTGCAATTAGTCACAACGGAGGAGCAGCCGTGTCACATCTGATTAAAACCTCAGCAGTGATGAGTACTCCAAAATATACGCCAGATAGTTAGTCTAAATAGTGACTTAGTTTAGCTCTCAGTGTGTTTATATGTTGAGTGATTTGTTACGTCCAAAACGATTCATGGTAAACGCTACTTATGGCCATCCCTAGCAACTATCTAGCTATTTAGCTGTTTTTTTATATGTCTGTTGTGTAACATACAGTCAATATAAATCTAGATACAGGTATAGATATGTTTTTCTGTCTCTCCTACCAGTCTAAACTGGCTTTGCTAAGCTAAGCAGTAATTTACTAGGACCTGTAAAGTAGTAACTCCAGCACTGGGGTGTGTATTTTTGGAGCAGTGGGATTTTTCAGGGCTTGGCTTAAGCTAACGCAGCTAGCGGTGCATGAGGCTAGTTTAGCTAGCTACGGATAAAGTTCACATAAGCATGACTTTCTTGCCATGGTAAAAGTTACTAAACATGTCTTTCACTGAATTGTGTAGATTTAGCCTGGCCCAACTTGGCAACCCGATGTAGTGCCATGGCTGGTGAGGGGTGGGCAGAGCAGACTTTCTTTTCCTACAGAATGTACATTTAAACATTAAACACTTAATTTTGTAAAATTTTTACCTGCTGTGTGAATACAGCCTTAGAGAGTATTACTTCAGAAAAGGATTTTAGGTTTATATGAAGACAGACAAGGCAGATTAGGACCTGGAAGGTAATGTGGCATGTAAAAGTGAAACAACTCTAAGATAAAAGAAATTGCAACATTTCATTATATGACACAACAAAAGGAAGTTAAGAAACACTACAAAAACATTTTTTGCATCAGCAAATGCTACAATACTGTAAAACAATGCAATACTCTGCCCACACAATGCCCTGACCTATACCCAGCTGAGATGGGTGATTCGGGATGAGCTGGAGTTTTACAGCATGAAGGAAAAGCAGCAACTATTGTTCAGCACCTCCAGGAACCCCTTCAAGACCCTGAAAAACCTATTCCAGGTGACTCTACCTCATGAAGACACTGAGAAAATGCAAAAATGTCTTCAAAAGGAAATGTGGAAATTAGAAGAATCTAAAGTATAAAACCTTTTATAGTTTAACATGTATATTGTTCCTGTATAGCTTTAATGTCTTCAATACTAAATGTAATAGTAAATGTACAATGTAAACAACTATAAAAAGGAAGAAAATACTTTTAATTATAAATTTAAGTGTCCAAACTTTTGACTGGTAATATATTATATTTACACATGAGTAGAACCATTTTACAACATCACAGGGACTTTTTTCATATGTTCTGATGTAAGGGTTACTCCAGTGACCTCCATCTTTGAGCTGTTTCTCTGAAGGAGCTGAACACACTCATGGAGATGCTGCACTCTGTCAAGAGATCATTTACAGCATATAAGGAAGTTGGATTTTAACAGGGCTTTTCAGACTGATGAATCACTCAAGTTTAAAAATAAACTACAGCCCCAGTTGGGTGTAGGTTATGTTTATATAAGTTAGTATATAAGTAAATAAAATAACATGTTATTCTACTGAATCTCTTTCTCTCTTTCTCTCTCTCCTTTCCTCTCCCTCTCTCTTTGTGTGTGCATTTCCTGCCTCCTGACCTATCCCTTAGGGACGTTTCTAGATTTTAGGTCATGTTTAGTCACTGGGCACACATATCAGAGCTCCTCTGGTGAATAGTAAACACTTTTCGAACAGCTAAAAATTAAATCAGATTGTTGTTGGTACCAGTGCCTAACATCATAGATTGTACATGAGTAACTGTTAAAACATTCCCTTGTAATAAATTATAAAATTTAAATATAATAAGTAATAAATATAATATCAGTGTACCTGATCTATGGTCTCCTTACATTTTACCTACTTAATTAGTATTTCATTATAGTTTGAAAAAGTACACTTTATTTGGCTGTGCTAATTTTGTACTGGTGATTAACTTACTTAAAATGATAAGTATTAACATTGTTTTATAAAACTGAGCTTTTTTTTTATAAAACCATACTTTTACTAAATGTGTTCTAGCAGCCTATATTTCCACAATAAAACTGTACTTCAGTGAAATTTGCTATAGCAAAACATAATACATACAAATTTAACCTGAACCTTTTTGTGTGTTAAAACTATACTTTAAAGTTTACTTCAGTTTTGTTTAAGCAAAAGAACTTAATGAACAGTAATGCTTGCAATGAGATATCTTGCTTTTGTTTTTATCCATTTATATACACTCCTCAAAGTAAATGTGATGTTAAATCTATATTTAATCACATCTTCATTTTTTTTTATCTTTAGTAGAACAACTCACACAAATATACTTAAATTGTATTAAATTGTGGCGAAAATAGCATATAATAAATGCAAATTTATATAATTGTAATTACAAAAAAATGAGTAAATCAACACAAATTTGTGGTTTCAAAATAACATAACTTATTTACAGACCTATTTCAGCAAAATTAAGTATACTTTTTTTTTAATGGGGTGTCTTACGCTTTGGTAGCTTCCTACATACCATCTTCAAACAACATTTAGGCAATGTCCATGTTGTTGGGGGTAATTAAACGGCTTCTGCAATTTACCCACATTGCGGACCACAATTGTTTTTTTAAGTGCATTACAAGCATCTAAACTCTTATATGGCACCCTCCTGAGTGTTAATATTAATGCCCAGGAGGGAGCCATATTAGAGTTTAGATTCTCGGGCCGAGATTTCCCAACACTTTCCTCAGGATATGTCGGGGGGTCAGGCTCAAGAACATTGTCTGCTATTTTATTATTTCATATAAAGCTATGGATTGATAATCACAATATAGCAAAAACAAATCACACCGTGAAGTTCTGTCATAGTGCTATTTTTGGATAGTGGATTAAAGAGTACTTTTTTTTGTTTGTTTTTGGTTATCAGAGTATAGTGGTCTGAATACAAATGCACGCCAGAGATTTCAGATTTGTATTAATTAATATTTTTGAAAACAATGTGTTATTTAAGGTGAACTCTCACAGCTCCACCAACGCCAATTAAAGATTTTAATGGTCTGATTTCATAACTCTTTGAGTTTCTTGTTTTAAATGACTCTAAATACAGGAATTAACACTGTCCCTACGTTTAAATATACCTACCACTACTTTACATATCTACAGTGATATATCATAAATATCAGTCATATCATAAATACTGCATGAAGTGTTCTTCCACACTTCAGTGGTCTGATTTGATGCCCCTGCGCGTTTGTTGTTTTTAGGACTTCAGCTCTACACATAACCAAATATACACGTTATACACAAATATATACATTATTGTGTCGTCTCATTACTCTAATTTATCACAGGAGTAACATCACGGGAAACTTATATTATGAATACTTCAGAAAGTGTTATTCAACAGTTCAGTAGTGTGATAATTCATACCTAGTTTAATATATTATTTTATTTTAATAAGAGAAGGACTGAATTTCCAGCAATTCAGATTGCTTTATACACAGACAAAGACATATTGTATTTTTGTCTTCACATGTTTGTTGATTACACCTCGTTTAGTTGTGTTTATTGAGCTGTAAAACTTGTTTCTTTTCCATTTTCAGTCTCTGTACTGGAAGCCTAATTTCCTTTTCCTCCTGTGCCGCTATGCACACAGACTACCGTTTTACGACCATAATAAACACTACAGCTTTCAGTGTACATAGTTCAGCGCTATCGGGCGTTTTTTAAGCGCAGATGGCGTAATCTCTGCCATATATGGAAGGAGTTCCAACAGGAAAGGAGTATCATCAAACTATATTCTACTACGCAACCACCTTAGTTTTCCTCTTCCGTTCCGTACGTACTTTGACCTTGGGGTGAACTGTATGCGGTCTAAGGTTTAAAGACAGCTGTTGTGATTATGTAACAACTTTAAACTAGTAAGTATTCAGTTGACAAGCAGCATATAAATATGTGGGTTTACATGAATACAAGCTGCGTTTACTCAAGTGTCTTACAAGTAGGCAGGCTCTCCATTAACAGGCTCTGTATGCACTACTTAGTGCACTATTTCTCAGCGGTTTTGGACGCGCCCGCTGCGCAGCTACTCACTGTGCGTGTTTCAGTTCGCCCTCTTGGTGAGTTTACAACACTTTTGTGAGAGAAATGTGTCTGTGCCCCGTAACGTAGCGGTTAAACGAGGAGAACCAATCACAACGTTGATTTCACGTTGCGTTATCAACGTTAAACAACGTTTATAACTTCAACCAGTAATAACGCTGATTTATAGCTGTTTTTTGGTCCTTCAACCAAAACCGACCAATCTATCTGGGTACTCTCACATTAACACAGTCCCAAAACCCCACTCCCAGAATCTCTATGCACACGTTTACAGTGTTTTTCTACATATATTCATGTAAAACATGCACGAGGTGTGAATGAGAGTAGTTTCTGTCGTGTTATGTAACTCTAAACCCTCCAAAAAGTAAACCATGTTTACAGTATAGGGAACTGTATGATTCCGCCCATGAATTCGCGTAAATAATCGACTCATAATGTTTCATACAGGTTTCACACCACAGTAATCTACAGGATCAGGTTTAAACCGTTAATGAACTTACCGTGTGAAATCTAGAAACCCGCTGACTTCTTCTCTCCTCACCAAATGACGCAGAATATAACACTTTCACTTTCTTCAGTAAACTGACCGGATCCAGCAGGCACACCAAACCGCCCTCTAGTGTTAGACACCTCTAAAAACCCCAGTACATACACACTGCCACTGAGGCATATACAGGTGCATCTTAAAAAAATAGAATATAATTGAAAAGTTACTTTATTTCAGTAATTCCATTCAAAATGTGGAATATATAGATGTAATTTACACAGTGTATTACAGCGTTTATTTCTTTAATTGTTGATTATGGCTTACAGCCATCAATTGGTACTTGGCAGTGTGAGCAGTGTGCCAAGTCCTGCTGGAAAATGAAATCAGCATCTCCAAAAAAGTTGTCAGAGGGAAGCATAATGTGCTTTAAAATCTTCTGGTAGACTACGTGCTGGAACATTTGGGCTTGATATAACACAGTGAACCAACACCAGCAGATGACATGGATCTCCACTGATTGTGGAAACCTCACACTAGACGTCAGGCAGCTTGGACTGTTTGTCTCTCCGCTCTTCTGCCAGGCTCTGCTCCCTTGATTTACAAATGAAACGCAAGTTTAGAAAGCCATGTCATAGCGAGTCCTGATCTGATATTTATTTTAAAATAGCTGTAATGGAGGACATAAACACTTGTGTAGCTGTATATATTGATTTTTTTTTTTTTTTTAAGAAAAACGTTTGTGTGTGTGCTTACAGGCGGGCATGCACGTGTGTGAGAGAAAGAAGGAGAGAGAAAGAAAGAGAGAGAGTGCACAGAAAGAGTTTGCAGACCTAAAACTGGAGCTTAACCAAGAATTATTAAGCCTCAGACTGGAAATACACCTCAGAGACACAGTCATGGCGTCTCTAAAAGCATAGCAAAAATTCCAATCATCCCCCATGAATACTACCCATACTGAAGATGCCCAGCTCACCCAAAGCTCCTCAGACACTCCTCCTCACCACACTAAGCCAGATGACACCCAGACACAGCCCATTACACAAAGAAAACATACTGAATCAATCCCAGAAACTGCCACTGTGCCCCAAAATCACCAGGAAGACAAAACTCATACCACCCCAAACCGAGACCACAGAGCAAGCAGATCTTCTGTATCACACACAGATGCAGAAGTAGCAATACTTATTGACTCAAACGGAAAGTTCTTACAAGAAGAAAAACTTTTCCCAAAAAGAAAAACTACAAAGATATGGTGCCCAAGAACAAGAGACGCCCATCAAATCCTGTCAGGCAATATCCTTGACAAGCCCACCTGCATCATCATTCATACAGGCACAAGCGACATTAGAGCTGAGTAGGAGAGAGTTGTTGGATTAGTGTGTAGAGTAGCACAGAGAGCAGCAGAGAACGTCCCCAGTGCCAAGGTCATAGTCTCCACCCTCCTACCTCGCAAGGACTTTCATCCAGCCACCATTCAGAAAGTCATTGCTGAAATCTCAAGAGTATGTGCCCTGATCCCTAATGTGCACCTGTCCCACCACTCCAACATCAGCCCCCATCATATTTATAATTATGTGCACTTAAACAGAAACACTGTTAAATAATTTGCAGTACATCTGCACCAGACTTGTGTAGGAACTACAAAAAGTAGAAGAAGAATGTTAAAAAAAAATTCCCATTTATTGTTCATGATTTAATATAATCAAGCACTTGCATGAATGGTGTATAGTTATCGTATGTACACAGATAATCTACAAATTCAATGTTCATTTGTCTATTTGTTTATTTGTCTAACAGAAAAAATTGGAAAGGAAAACTAAAATGGCATCACTATCAATATGTATGTGGAATATCCAAGGCTTGAACTCATCAGCCTAAAAAGTTTAAACAGAGACTTTCTAAACTGTATCAAAGACCTTGACCTTGTTATTCTACAGGAGGCATGGTGTAAGAGAAATTACAGTACCCCCGCAGAAGCTGAGCACAATATGACAGGGTAGATGCTCAGGGGGGATAATAATGTGATACAAATCAAATCTTCATCTAGGTATAGAAATTCTAAAAACAAGAAAATATCATATTTGGATTAAAATCAGAAACACTGTAATCTGCTCACAGAAGGACATTTTCCTCTGTGCCATTTACATTTTACAACACAGCGACCCCTCCTCTTACCATTATAAAGCTCTGCAGTACCAGGAGTTGAGTAAAGACACCAGTCCCCTCACTCAGCAGATCCTGAGGCACAGCTCTACACTTACACATATTAACACACTTACACATACAGCTCTAAAACACACTAACACCCCACACGCTGAAAACCAGAAAGTAATCAGATTCAACCAAATTACAAAACAACGCCAACAAAACCTACATCAGCTATTGGGAAACTCAAACTAAATCTCAGAGTAAATTACAGTGTTATTCAGCCCTAAACCGTCAGTACAGAGCAGCAGAATACCTGAGCACCCTGACTAATCCCAAACTGAGGTCCACCCTGACCTGTTTATTATAATTCATGTTTTTTAATTGTTTACTTAAACTTGTGTTCAAATTTACCTGTACAGTTATCTTATGTTCTATTTTGTTAGGAAAATGTTGTTCACAGCTTTGGCAATACAAATGTGAATATTTGTCATGCTAATAAAGCAACTTTGAATTTGAATTTGAGAGAGAGAGAGAGAGAGAGAGAGAGAGAAAGTATTCACACTGCGCACGTGTAGCAAAGTCTATAGTAAACTCGTGGAGTAACAATGTAAAATAAATTATTTTATTATTCAGTGATCCAGATAATTTCCTATCCTTTAAAAAATATGTGATCAGCCACAATTTCCAATCATGTAGACAGAACTATTTTCTGCCTATCACACACTGGATAGAATAAGAATAAGGTGAGTCTATAAGTCAGATTGGGGTCTTTCATGCTGACAAGTAAATAAAACTATCACAAAAGTAAAAATTCCACAAATTGCAAAAAAAATAATCTAATATCAATAGCTGGAGCCACTGCCGCCATGTATGTAATGCTTCAGGCCGGACCTGACGGAGGCTAACCAGGCTGAACAACAGCTATTATAGTTCATAAGTTAATGCTAATTATTTATTATTGAATAATATAATGTTTTCAGTTAAATTGGATTCTATAATATTGTGGTTTTCAGTTGTTAAATTGAGCATGAGGCTGAATTTGGCTTCTTTTTCACCAGCGTGCTGGCTGCAGTTACACGCGGCCACCTGTAGATGGCGGATTTTAACAGTGAAAAGCTCCATTAAAATACAACACTGTGCAAACGCTCTCTGAATAAAAAGGGAAAAAAACAAAAAGTTTAATTTCGACTTCAATATGATACAGATATAATAAGATAATTAAACAGAATATTATGAAGAGGAAGTAGAGAGACGCAAGACCCAACACGCTGGATGAGCTTAAGGCCACTAACAAAGCATCCTGGGCCTCCATAACACCTCAGCAGTGCCACAGGCTGATTGCCTCCATGCTAGCCGCACTGAAGCAGTTATTTCTGCAAAAGGATTCCCGACCAAGTATTGAGTGCATAACTGAAAACATAATTATTTGAAGGTTGACTTTTTTGTTTTAAAAACACTTTTCTTTTATTGGTCAAATGAAATATGCTATTTTGAGAGTTTTTTCTATACTTTTTTTTGCCAAAATCATCAATATTAAAACAATAAAAGGCTTGAACTACTTCAGTTGTGTGAAATGAATCTAAAATATGTGAAAGTCTAATGTTTATCAGTACATTACAGAAAATAATGAACTTTATTACAATATGCTAATTTTTTTAGAAGAACCTGTATATAACTATAATAGACTCCCAAACAAACGAAGGAATACAAAAGTGGGGAAATACTGCAAAAAGAAAAAATTTATGCAAAGCGCAAAGAAAACATGGTGTTGCAAAGGAGTCACCCTATAAAAGAATTTTTTTTTTCCCCTTTTTTTTTTAAGAGACCGGGCCACAATATAGAGGGGGCGGCCCATTGGCCCATCTTTAATATAGACAGTGGCCCTAACCAATCAGGATATAGGACGAAAGCGGCCCCACGCGTTCTCTGCATGCGTGGTCCACTCTTCTCCCGCTATGTTCAGTGTTGCTCGGGTATGTTAGAGGAGAGGCAGTATAGAGAAAAAGAAGCGGCACAAAGCAGGTGGTTCAACATTTTTTTAAAAGCAATCAAACAACTGAAATAACAGATTTAAAAACTGATAAATGATAAGCAAAAGCTTTGCAAGTGTAAAAAAATTGAAAAAGTCATATTAGCAAAAGGTATGCCCACACTGAATAAAAGTAAAACAGGGACAAATGCTTTTGAGACATAGTTGTATTGCCCTGTTTGTGTTATAGCTATGTTATAGCTGTTTAAAGGAGGAAACACTAAACTAGTGCTGGGTGGTATGACCAAAAATGCGTATCATAAAGATTCTGAGGCTTTCACAGTATATCATGGTATTTTTATTATTATTTATTTATATATTTTTGCATGACTGGGCTTCTATATAGGCTGTGACTTACTGTACTGTTTGAAGTACATATAATATAAATCACTAAGGCTTTAAATTAAGGCTTTTATTAGTATTGGGTTTACTTTTACCACAAAATTACACAATATATGAGATAATAAAACTTTATTAGCAGAAAAACAGCTAAGGATTGTAAACAACAGACCTTAAAAAGAGATACACCAGCAACTTTAACACGGTTTCCTTTACAAAAATAAATATTTTAATAAATAATTTAAGCCATTAGAACCATTACAGTATTAACATCAGCCACAATTCCCCTCTTTCTGGCAGCTAAGAACAGCGAGTTAGAGTGACAGTATTTGAACACACATCATGTTTCTTTGGTGGTGCTGTTCTACAGTTCAAAATTGTGCAACGGTATAACATGTGAACCAGTATACCGCACAGCACTACATTAAACTTCTTATATTTAATATGTTGATGATACAATATGCTTCTCTGTAACCCCACATACATAAATTACATGTCGGTTGTGCTCCCCTAATTATGAGGTGCCGGTCTAAACTAAAAATGTCAGGGCCGATTTTTAATCCCAGTCCAGCCCTGAAGCCAGCCAATGACATATGCATACTGGGAGCAGATGGGACGGGAATCCGGGCAGATGAGAGCTCAGAGCAATTAGCCACTATTGTATTTTTGTTTTAATTTAGTTTTTTTGGCTAAGCAGTTTAAAACACTTTTATTATTTTCTTTACTTTGGCACTATCCTTGCCCTCCTTGGCTACAAAAGTTAATTTCAGCACTGCTGAAACAGTAAGTTTGAAGAAGAGAAGAAAGTTGACACACATAAACAGACCACCTGCAAACCATGTGCTTTATGATGTCAAATGTACAGTACATCATAAAAATTCAATGCAACAAATGTCTCTGTAATGACACAAAGATTGATGCTTAAAGTGAGTGTTATGGTGATCTTACAGAGTTCCCATGAGATGAACTTAGAACCTGCTAAAGTTGATCTCAGTAAAATTCCACTGTGTAAAGTTCATGACACAGGGGGAGAATTCTAATCATATACAGGCAAGGAAAAAAGTTAGGACCCTTCTTGAGAAATCTTTTTAAACATATATAATCATATTGACATATGGGCTTCATCTAAAAGTGCTAAGATATGAACTGTATATAACAAAAATAAAAAATGTAGGGACACCTTATGCACTAATAGCTAGTTTCTCAAAAAAAAAAAAAAAACTCATTAGATGTTTCCTATAACCATCTACCAGTCTCTGACATTAAGTGGGAAAGTTTTCCTACTCCTCTATGCCAAATTCTCTCAGCGATATGATGTTTCATTCTAAGTCTTTGAAAGAGAATGGTATCAATGGGACAATGCCAAGTCAAAAAACACTGCTGACAAAAAAAGGCCCAGCTCACATTTGCCAACAAAAATCTTGATGATTCCCAGGACTTTTGAAAATAGTATCTGGAATGAGGAGATTATTAACTCTGCAGAATTATCCAGAAACTATTGTCAATGGATTGTTCTTTTACATGAGCTTGGGACCATATGGAGTGTTGCTGTCCACCGTTACGCTACTGTTGTTGTTTTTACCCAAATAAATGAAACCTGCTGTATGTAAATTAGATATATCCCACATATTACTCACCTGTTTTTTGAGACACAAGACATTTTTTATAATTAATAGCTGACATGTGATGCTCTGTAGCAATAAAATACTTAAAATGATTAAAATGAGATGCAAATATTTACAGATTTAAAATATTTGACCATATTTGTATTAAAAGCTTTCTTAATAAATTCCAAATGAAATAAAATAGTCCAACTCTAATAAAAACAACTGGATGTTCTTTATAGTTTTTAGTATGATTTTGATTAATTAATCTGTACAGGGGACTTTTATTATGATGCACGAAATGGAGGATTAGACTATCGTTCAACGGACGATGCTAACTGTTTTAATTGTTGTGCCTGAAACTGTAGAGCCAGGTCAAAGGGCACTGTAGTATCTTGAGCTATGATGTCATGTAGATGCATGAAATAAGTCTTCGCTGATACTGTTCTTTGTATATAAGAAAATTAATTACAGAAAAAAAGAATAATTAGTACAAAAACAGCATCATTAACAAGCACCCAGGTTTGCTTGGAGAGAGTTCTTTTCCCAAATCTGATCTGTAGCTCTCTGGCTTGAATTGCTGAAGTCCAGCCTTTTATGTTTGAAAACACCAATGAAGGCGATTAATCACGGTTACTTTTTTCTGTGATTAATACATTGAAATTGGCATGCACAGTTTCAACATCATAGTAAACAGCATTTCTCCATTTTATTTCCAATTCTGGACAGCAGAAGTCAATGCTATTTTTAAAAATATGTCGCTAGACTGAAAGTATAGTTCTCTTTTCTGAAAGAAGCAATGTGCACAGAGAGAGAGAGAGAGAGAGACTAAGAGAGAGATTCAGATAAAAATAGAAAGAGACTAAGAGAGAGAGAGATTCAGAGAAAGATAATAAGAGAGAGAGACAGAGAGAGATTCAGAGTAAGAGAAAAATAGAGAGAAAGATAGACAGAGGGAAAGAGAGAGAGAGAGAGAGAGAGAGAGAGTAATCTAAAGAGAGGGGGGTGAATAAACATTGATGTGTGTATTGCTGAGATATATGCACTGTTGCCATTAAAAATGACACACTTACAGTAGGCCATAAACGGTAAAATATACAAATAGGGCATTCAGTCATTTAGAAGTTGCAAAAGTTAGATAGATAGATAGATAGATAGATAGATAGATAGATAGATAGATAGATAGATAGATAGATAGATAGATAGATAGATAGATAGATAGATAGATAGATAGATAGATACTTTATTGAGCACTAATACACAGGACTATTTTTATATATGTTCATTAATACTGCATTTATATGTTAAAATAATAATTTAATATGTGTGCATGTTTGCAGAAGTAAATATAGTGTATACATATCAGGCCCGTAGCCAGCATTGTGATGTTGGGGATCTTTTTCCCTCAAAAGTGGACTTCATTTGGCTCTCTACTCCAATGCCCCCTAAATACACGAGCACACTTCAAACCTTTTAATTTAGACATATTTTATTCATTATAAGTTTGTTGTGAATCTGTTGTTGCTGTCCTTATTTGTTCATCTGTTGCTCCCCACTGTTAACATACATTTGATATAAATGTAATTGTTACTCAAACTTCCTACATCTGTGATGTGACTTCATTGTCTGTCTCTGTTGCTCACCTCAGTTGTCTGTTGCTTTGTTCCATTGTCTCTGTTGCTGCCCTCCATTGTCTGTCTCTGATGTTGCTGTCCTTTATTGTCTATCTCTCTACTATTGACATAAATAGATAAGAATTACTTCATGAAGAACACTATCGTATTGTCATTAAAACTTAAACATGAATTAATAATAATATAAATGGAAGTGTTCTGTCTTATTAAAATCTTCCTACAACTGTGCTGGGACTTCGTTGCGCCCCCCCTCCCTTCACTGTAACGCGTTACAGTTTATTTTATTTTTTTCTGCCTCAAATTATTTCAAGCACTGTTTGGATATATGTGAGAATTACTGGTGACTGGATTGATGGATTTTCTTAAGTTTGGAGGCGTTTTGAGTGTCCTGAGGTAAACACAAAGCGAAACACAAGCAGATTTAAACTCTAAACACAGTTCCGTAATTCGGAGAGGCAGACGGTTCGAATGGTGTATAACATGTCCGCATTCGATCAAATATGGACGTACGAAAAACGTAAATATGAAAATAATATTTCATAACTTTCATAAACTAGGCATATTTCGCCCTAAATGTTTATTTTCTGAAAGGAGATATGGTTAAATAGGCTAGATAAATGAAAAGCTTTAAAATGGCATATTGGGTGTCTATATTGAACCTATAAGTATTCATAAACACAGCCAGATATTAAATATTATATTTTTCTGGCCCGCCGGCGGGCCAGGGCGTGTTAAGAGGTTAACCCCCTTTTTACACCTCTATACTGTATTTTATATATGGCCGTAAAATACACCCTAGCGTGATCGTCAGCATTGCAAAGTGAGTGACTGAATGTTATTGTCACTTAACCTACATTTCTTAAAAATCAACTAAAATCCAGACTTTGGAGTTATCGCAATAATAACAGTAATAATCCGGTGTTACATGTACAATTATACTATTGGGCTAAGCCGAGCCCGGCACTTTTAACGCAGGGGAGTTGTAAAGAAATAGAAGCCCTGCACTCAGCAACTTACCGATTTTGGGCCTTTTTTTGAACAAGTCACCAATATTTTGGGACAATGTTACTGTCGTTTTCTTCCCATTTTCTCAAGTAACTTTCCCCTGATTCTTATTCTTTCCACAAACTAAGAACAGAAATGGGGGAATTACCGCCACCTACTGGATTGATGTAAAACAGTCTGAACAAAATGTGTAAAGAGAATCATTAACAATTTTTCTTACTCGTCACTACTCTGGGGGCAGGCGTGGGGGGGGGGGGGGGTTGGGGTGTCTGAGGGGGGGTTGGGGGGGATGGGGGGGATCGAACGAACCCTTCGATCCCCCCTGGCTACGGGCCTGTCATATAGGCCTACAAAGTAAAACATCCACCCCCACCCCACCCCCCAGTTTCTCTCTTTCTCTCTCTCACTCCCACACATAAATACACTTCCTTTTATTTTAAAGTAGCAGAGGTTTGTCAGATATAAGGACTGCAGCGAAAGTGGGCTTTAACCCTAGCAAAAATGCAAATGCGTTTATATTTTATCTATTTTCTCATTGCACGCCTTACCACTGAAGGTGAGTATATATTTTTTTGTTAATATTAAAAGCAAAAAAAAATGTACCTCAGCTTACATCTGTCTGAATCTAAACGCATTATACAACAATATCTAGACATAATTTATTTACTCTTCTATCTACATAAAGTGCAAGATGTAAATCTTGTAAAAAAATACATTGCATTGATCACTAACAGGAACAGCATCTTAATGTTGACAATTGGATAACATATACACTTGTAAACTTAGCAAATAATGAAATGATTTCTGGTATATTGGTTATGTCTTAGATTTTCTGATTTTGATTCTCAATTAAATATCAAATGAATGAATGAAAGAGGGATTTACATGAATAAGTTATTTTAATTAATCATGGGTGTGTTTTAGGCATAACGGGAAATAAACCGAATCAACATGTCACTTGCTATTCCTTTAAAGAGCCAGGTGCCACTCTTTGGAGTATTGGTATTTTAATGGCGCATTGCTTCTGTGCATCTTAGCAAAGGAAAATGACCTGTGTGTTTATGCTGTGAAGGTGGACAAGCAGGTAATTTATGGGAACAGCAATGTTATTTTATATTCTGTTTACTGTTGATGTAAAAGTTGGGTTTGTGCACTGCTGTGTCCTTGTCTGTATTACATGTGGGGATGTACATCTCGGCAGCGGAAAACACAGGTGCATCCCTGACTGAATTAAACCCTGACAACAGTCCACAGTCAGATGCTTTTTTTCTATCTTGGCAATGCAGGCATGCTGAGAGTGCAAGGCTGCCAATACAGCAATATGCCAGAAATGTAATAGTGCTGGCATGAAAATAGATTGCTGGGTGTAAGATAGCAATGAGCATCGCAACACATCTTGCCCAGGGTATAATATAGGGCCCAAGGCTTCTGTTTTCCACAGGCAAGTTTTAACTGGTATATTTGAATGTAAAAACTCTGTATTGCAGTGCTGCTAAAGTCATCCAAGTGGTTCCATCAGCTATTGTAAAATGACAGTTCTTGATGTGTTGCATCTGAGGTATTAGAGATCAAGGGTGTTCAGTTCAGGCCTGCGCCCTTTCCCTTTATGCACTGAAAATAATGATTACTTGAATGTTTTCATGGTATTATACACAATGTGTTGAAATATGGATATATATATCCCTTCCAATTTTTTTATTGAGGAATATTGGTTTTAAACATTTAAATTTTTTTCTCATACATCTGTTACAAACTGAAGAGCCTCTATTTATCTTTGTTTCTCAGGAGCTCAGCCTTTAGTGAATTCTGCTTTATCAAAATTACAATTGCATTTATCTGCTGACTGTTTTAAATCACATGATTATTATTATTATTTTTTTGTCCTAAATTATCTCCCAACCCAACATTTTTGGGAATGTTCTGGCAGTCTGAAATGCAGGATTGGCTGTATATTAATATGAATATTGAATATGTGGTCTCTTTCTTTTTATAGGCTGCAGAAGTGAAGGCTATACGAACATGGACATTACTGCATACATCGGAGACTCATTACTGCTGCCTTGCTCCTGTGATGGCTTTTCTAAACAAGCTCATATATTCTATTGGAGTATAGTTTACATAAGTGGTGAATTAGTATTTATAGATTTGAATAATGTAAACAAAATTGGAAGACCGTTTCAGCTGTTTCACAATCATTCTCCAGGGAATCTCTCTGTATTCATACCACACCTGACTGAAGAGGATGGAGGAGAGTACATGTGTAATGTCAGGGAATATGACATGGTCATGATTCGGGCAATTTTAAAAGGTACACCCCTCACACATATTTAAATTTTATAGAATACTTCAAATTTATTTAATGGTTTGCGAGGCTTGTGGGCTTCTTTTTGTCTACGGCTATGTCTCTTCAACGCATTACCACAATCCAGGCAGCAGTTAATTCACTTTATAATTGGAAATCATTGTTATGCTTTTGTCATCTGTTTTCAGTGACTGTCATCCCAAAACCAACAACCACAACCGTCCAACCAACAACCACAACCATCCAACCAACAACCACAACCACCCAACCAACAACCACAACCACAACCATCCAACCAACAACCACAACCATCCAACCAACAACCATCCAACCAACAACCACAACCATCCAACCAACCACCACAACCATCCAACCAACAACTTCATATGTTGGTGTGTATTGTTTACATTCTTCCATTTTGCAAGCTGGATTATTTACTTATAATTGAGGGCAGGTTGATAATTTCATAAGTAGTTAAAAAACAGGTGAAGGTTTTAGTTATGGTGTATCAGTGTGTGTTGTGCTGGTTTGAAACAGCGGTGCTGCTAGAGTTTTTAAACACCTTAGTGCCAAAGTTGGTAAACTTCACCACTGCTGAACTGAAAACTATGGAATCAAAATGTTTTGAGAACCAAAAGTATAATCCATAACCAAGAAATAAAAATAAAATATTAAGGTAATTCCGGTCACTTACATCAGCAAAAGCTTGTGGAAGCCATAAGCCGAAGATTTTTGCTGAAGTGAGCGAATGGAATGACCTTAACAGATGAGGTTTATTTCCAGCAGCCAGTGGCTAGCTAGTCCCCACCCACCCGTTAAAACAGGGTCAAAACTAAATGCGAGAAAGTTCTCAAACTGAAAGCAAGACCGAGAGAAGCATAACTGTAAAAAAAAAAAAAAAATCACAATTCAGATTTCTTATGAAGGTAAAACACAAAATGAAATATTAAACTCTCTATTCAATATTAAATATTCTGTTTACAATCCTGATTTAAAAATTCTTGATATCAATAAAATTTCTTGTTTATGGATTATTACTTTTGGTTCTCAAAACATTTATTCCTATTTTGACGCCATACAAAACAGTCCATCAATCCCACATATTCCGCCAACAGCTTCCTGTGGGCAGCATTCTGTGGCAGTGCCTTGTGGGCACTGATGAATGACTAGCAGATTACCAACACAAACAGTGTCCCAACAGATGAGCCCATTTTTCTGACTTTACATTCTCAAAGTGGAACAGCTAGGTAGGAGAGTCTAATTGTTCTGAATTGTTTTTTATTGTATTGTATGTGTTTCATTGTGTTATTTCTTTTTGCCACTAGGTGGCACAATTTCTTAGTACTGCTTGCCACTAGGTGATGCAATATCCTGTTTCCTGTATGGTGGTAGAGCTCATTGTGAGCATGACATTGCACAGCTTGCTGTTCTAAAAAGAATCTCCTTCCATCTTGCGTGCAATCATTAATCCAGGCATCGTCTTTTTACTGAGTTCCTGGCGCACTCTTCCTCTGAATGGTGACAAATAAATCCATTTTCAACCTCAAGAGTGTTTGGACAAGTTGTCTATCTGCCTAGCTGATGAACCGGGGTTTGAAGTGAGGGCAGAATAGTAAAAAGACGTTCATCTGTGATTGCAACCTTCGATGGATAAAAGATCTTTCTGAACAAGCGCAAGATGTCGGCTGAGGAAAGAAAGGACTTTGAGGTGAGGTCCACCTGCTCACGTTCCTCAATAAAGTCATCTAAAAGTTCACATAGGTCAACCACAAGCCTAGCTGCTATAGAGGCTCGAGCAAAAGCAGAAGCTGCAAGAACTAGGGCTGCATACGCTCAAAAAGAAATAGAAGTTAAAGTTAAGCAAGCTCAGCTTAAAGTTGAAGAAACACGGCTTGAGGCTACTTTGGAAGCACTAAAAGAGGAAAAGGAGGCTGAAGCTGCATTAGCAGAGGCTACTGTCTATGAAGCAGCAGCAGATGTAGCCATTTCAGAACAGCTCTCTAGGGGCAGTATCACTCAACACAGTCCTCCATATGATTCTCTGGAAAGAACAAAGAATTACGTTCATGATCAGATGTCTTGTCTTCAAGATCAAGCAGCAGAAAATAGTAATGTTTCATTGTATGATGAGGGTGAGCTACCACATCAGGCTGATGATATCCAAACAAGTCACTCTCCAGCAGATGGCGTTAATATTCCACACCAGGCCAATTCTCATTCAGGTGGTCTCCTGAAAACCGAAAAGAAAACTGATCAAAAGCAAACAATTGTCAACACACCAGCTTCCAGATCATGTGGTCCATGTTTACCTGATCAAGGGTCTCATCATATTGCACATTTACCTGGTTCAGAACAAAGGCGAGGTGCCTCATGTGGTCCTTCCTCGAGTGTAGTAGATTTGGCTAAATACTTAGCTCGCCGTGACCTACTCACTGCCGGATTAGAGAAATTTGATGACAACCCTGAACATTATTGGTCTTGGAAGTCGACATTCTGCAATGCTATTGATGGATTGGAGCTAAAACCTTCTGAAGAGCTTGATCTCCTAGTGAAATGGCTTGGACCTGATTCTGCAGAGCATGTGAAGAGAATAAGATCAGTTCACATTATGTACCCTGCAGTAGCACTCAATATGGTATGGCAAAGGCTAGAAGAGTTTTATGGTTCAGCAGAGGCAATGGAAACAGCATTGTTTAACAAGTTGGAACGTTTCCCAAGAATCTCCAGTAAAGATTCTCAACGTCTGCAGGAACTTGGAGATTTGCTCCTTGAACTTGAGTCAGCTAAAGAAGAAGGGTATTTGCCTGGCTTGTCTTATCTGGATACCGCACGTGGTATACACCCCATTCTAGAGAAACTCCCATTTAGTATACAGGAGAAGTGGATGGTACAGGGAACCAGATACAAGAAGGAGCACCATGTCAGCTTTCCACCTTTTTCATTCTTCTCCAGCTTTATCCGTGATGAAGCGAAAATGAGGAATGATCAGAGCTTTCAACTCACCATCAGGAACACAGCACCACTCAAGCCAGAGAGGTTCCAGAGGGGAACAGCACACAATCCCATAATGGTGCATAAGACAGAGTTGGACAGTGGCATCAAGAATGATGAGAGAGGTGCGACAAAGAGGTTTGAAGACCCCAACAGAAACTGTCCCCTGCACAAAAAGCCACACCCGTTGTGTAAATGTAGAGGCTTTCGCGAGAAGTCTCTTGAGGAAAGGAGAACTTTCTTGAAAGAAAATCGAATATGTTTTCGTTGTTGCTTATCAACTGCTCACCAAGCAAGGGACTGCAAAGCAATAATACACTGCTCAGAGTGCAATAGCACTAACCATATAGCAGCACTCCACAATGGGCCAGCTCCATGGTTGATGAAAGACAAGACTGATGCCTCTACACAGCATGGCGGGGAGGGAAGTCACGCTCCCACTATTCCTATCTCAACCACCACCTGTACCGAGGTATGTAAAGACGGCTTCCCAGGGAGGTCCTGTGCCAAAATATGCCTTGCTGATGTTTATCCAGAAGGTCACCCTGAGAAGAGAGTGAGGACATATGTTATTTTGGATGACCAAAGTAACAAATCTCTAGCGAAATCATCCTTTTTCAACATGTTTGACATATCTGACGATGCTTCACCCTACACTCTTAAAACATGCGCAGGTGTCACAGAGGCAAGAGGTCGGAGAGCAAACGGGTTTATAATAGAATCCTTTGACAAGGGTGTTAGTTTAGCTCTTCCCACACTCATCGAGTGTAATGAGCTTCCTAACAATAGGTTGGAAATTCCTACCCCTGATGCAGTGAAACATCACAGCCATCTGAAGAGTCTAGCCACAAGAATACCCCCGTTAGATCCTGAGGCTCAGATACTCATTCTTCTGGGAAGAGATCTCATTCAGGCACACAAGGTGCTAGAACAACGCAATGGTCCACTTAATGCACCTTTTGCTCAACGCCTAGCTCTTGGTTGGGTAGTAATTGGGGAAGTCTGTCTTCATGGTGCACATAAGCCCTCATCAGTTACCGTCTACAAGATCAATGTGCTGGAAAATGGTCGCCCCAGCTTCATGACCCCATGCACTAACAGCATTCAAATTAAAGAAAGGTACAGTGATTCGAACCAGCTTCACAGCTTGTGCCCCTCAACCACCGACCGTCAGTGCAACTCAGACGATGCTGGAATTGCAGTGAGTGACTCTGTGTTCTGCAACACCAAAGAGGATGATAAACCAGCCCCTTCCATGGACGATCTTGCCTTCCTGAGGCTAATGGACAAAGAAGTCTATCAGGATAGCAGTAACAGTTGGGTTGCACCGCTTCCCTTTCGTAGCCCCCGGCAAAGACTTCCAAATAACCGTGAGCAAGCAGCTAAGCGTCTAACTTCCCTTTCTCACATGCTCAGGAAACGCCCAGTAATGAAGCAGCATTTCATCGATTTTATGAACAAAATCTTTGAAAATGGACATGCGGAAGTAGCTCCACCTCTAATGCCAGAAGAGGAATGCTGGTATTTGCCAATATTTGGGGTGTATCATCCCCAAAAGCCTGATCAGATAAGGGTCGTTTTTGATTCCAGCGCCAAGCACGATGGTGTGTCACTTAACGACGTCCTTCTAACTGGTCCCAATATGAATAACAGCTTGATTGGAGTTCTTCTGCGTTTCAGAACAGAGTCCATTGCAGTAACAGCTGACGTGCAGCATATGTTTCATTGTTTTGTGGTGCGCAAGGATCACAGGAACTTCCTACGATTCCTGTGGTATCGCAATAATGACACTGAAGACAAGGTGATTGAGTACAGGATGTGCGTGCATGTGTTCGGTAACAGCCCATCACCAGCAGTGGCTATGTATGGGCTCAGGGGAGCTGCCCTTGTAGGTGAAGATGACTATGGACCTGAAGCTAGGCATTTCATTGAAAGAAATTTTTATGTTGATGATGGCCTGGCATCTGTTCCCACAGAGCAACAAGCAGTTTCACTTCTACAGAACGCCCAAGGCATGCTTGCACTCTCAAACTTGCGCCTACATAAAATTGCATCTAACAGCTCTGAGGTTATGAAGGCGTTCCCTTCAGAGGACTTGGCCAAGGGACTAATGGACTTAAACACTGACTGTTCACCTATGCAGAGAAGCCTAGGAGTGAGCTGGGACATTGTTGCAGATGTCTTCACATTTCAGGTGTCAGCGACAGAAAAACCCTATACAAGACGTGGGGTTTTATCAACGATAAACAGTCTGTTTGATCCAGTGGGTTTCGCAGCCCCTGTAAGCCTTCAAGGGAGATCATTCCTTAGGGAGCTCACCATGGAGTCACATGACTGGGATGCACCTCTCCCAGAGGGAAAACTGCAGGAATGGAAGCAGTGGAGAGACTCACTTGTTGAACTTGAACAGGTCAGAATTCCTCGTCAGTACACCCCAGTTTCCCTTAGTCAAGCTCACAGAAAGGAGATGCATGTCTTTTGTGATGCATCAACAGTGGCCATTGCAGCTGTGGCCTATCTCCGCACAGTTGACTCCAGTGGGAAGGCTGACGTTGGCTTCATATTTGGCAAGACAAAGCTTGCACCTCGTCCTGAGATCACTGTTCCTCGTCTAGAACTGTGTGCTGCTGTTTTAGCAGTGGAAATAGCAGACACAATTCAGAGTGAGATAGATGTGGAGTTTGACACTGTAACATTCTACTCAGATAGTAGAATAGTCTTAGGTTACATCCACAACGAGTCAAGGCGGTTCTTTGTCTACGTACATAACCGTGTACAGCAGATAAGAAAATCCACCAACCCAAAACAGTGGAGGTACATCTCAACTGACCAAAACCCAGCTGACCAAGCTACAAGGTCGGTTACTGCTGATAGTCTAGCTTGCAGTCTATGGCTAACTGGTCCAGAGTTTCTCCTTAGATCAGAAGAACCAGAGACCCCACTCGAGACATTTGACCTAATTGATCCAGTGACTGACACAGAGATCCGCCCTAAAGTTTCTTGTCACTCTACGAATGTTTGTAGCAAAAGTTTGAGTGCAGATCGCTTTGAGAGATTCTCAACTTGGAGGTCACTTCTACGAGCAGTTGCAAGGCTTGTACATATTGCTCGATCCTTTAAGCAAGAAGCTAGATCTAAAGGATGGCACATTCCTGATGAACCCTGCTCGCAGGAAGAGTTAGACCAAGCTAAGAGAGTTATAATTCAAAGTGCGCAGCACAAAGCCTTTGGAAAGGAACTGCAATGTATTCAAGCAGGCACACCTGTTCCCAAGCAAAGCCCACTTTCTATGCTATGCCCAGAAATGGATGATCATGGTATGCTTAGAATTGGAGGACGTCTGTCAAAAGCCAATTTAAAGAAGGATGAAATCAACCCTCTTATCCTTTCAGCTCAGAGTCATGTCACAACTCTCCTTATTCGTCAGTACCATGAGCTCGTTCACCATCAAGGTCGCCATTTTACTGAAGGAGCTCTGAGAGCTGCTGGACTGTGGATCATTGGTGGAAAACGACGAGTCAGCAGTATTCTCAATCAGTGTGTTACCTGCAGGAAGTTACGGGGTAAGATGGTAACCCAGAAAATGGCAGACCTACCTGTGGAGCGCTTGAGCACTGAACCTCCATTCTCATACGTGGGAGTAGACGTGTTTGGACCCTGGGTGATTTCAGCTCGTCGCACAAGAGGTGGCCTGGCTGAAAGCAAACGCTGGGCAGTTATATTTACCTGCATGAGCACTCGTGCCATTCACCTTGAAGTAATTGAGTCGCTGAGTGCTTCATCGTTTATAAATGCCTTGCGACGATTCTTCGCCATCAGGGGCTCTGCAAAGCAGTTAAGGTCAGACTGTGGGACCAATTTTGTGGGTGCCTGCAGAGAATTAAAAATTGAAACTGTATCCAGCAACAAAGAAGTCCAGCAATATCTGTCTGACAATTCATGCACTTGGATCCTCAATCCTCCTCATAGTTCTCACATGGGGGGTAGTTGGGAACGTCTGATAGGCATTAGCAGGCGTATTCTCGATTCAATGTTTCTCAAGATGGCACCTTCAAGGCTTACTCATGAAGTTCTCACTACATTCATGGCTGAAGTTTCAGCTATTGTGAATTCAAGGCCATTGATCCCTGTGTCGACAGATCCTGATTCGCCCCTTATCCTGTCACCAGCAACACTTCTTACCCAGAAAATTGGGGCACATTCTCCTCCTCAGGGTGAGTTTGATGATAAGGATCTATGTGCCAGTCAGTGGCGGCAAGTCCAAGCTTTAGCCAACACTTTCTGGTATCGCTGGAGGACAGAGTATCTTCCAACACTGCAACACAGAAGAAAGTGGAAAGACAGCAGTCGAAACCTCCAGAAGGGAGATGTGGTAATGCTGAAGGACAGCCAGGTCCATAGAAATGAATGGCCCATAGGCATAATCACCAACACATTTCCTGGAGAAGATGGGAAAGTACGCAAAATTGAAATTAAGATAGCAAGAGGAGGCTCATGCAAAATCCTCCTTCGGCCCATTGCAGAGACTGTCCTGTTAATTCCTTCGGACATCTGAACTTGAACACTTACTTAGGTGTGCTAATAGGTTACGAGTTAGTGGTATCCTCACAGACACCAGGCGGGGAGTGTTCTGAATTGTTTTTTATTGTATTGTATGTGTTTCATTGTGTTATTTCTTTTTGCCACTAGGTGGCACAATTTCTTAGTACTGCTTGCCACTAGGTGATGCAATATCCTGTTTCCTGTATGGTGGTAGAGCTCATTGTGAGCATGACATTGCACAGCTTGCTGTTCTAAAAAGAATCTCCTTCCATCTTGCGTGCAATCATTAATCCAGGCATCGTCTTTTTACTGAGTTCCTGGCGCACTCTTCCTCTGAATGGTGACAAATAAATCCATTTTCAACCTCAAGAGTGTTTGGACAAGTTGTCTATCTGCCTAGCTGATGAACCGGGGTTTGAAGTGAGGGCAGAATACTAATAGAGAGGACAGTGAGTCGACAATGTTTAAATGCCTTCGTACCAGCACAACACACACACACACACCACAAGGTGTTTTATATTTTAGATACTTCAAAGTAGGCACCTCTGGCTTAGATGAAAGCTTTCTCAGTCAGCTTTATGAGGTAGTTGCCTAGAATGGCTTATAGTTAACTACTCTTAATTAAATAGCTCTATATTATGGAAAACAATTACTCAACTAAGTAAAGAAAAATGTTTTAAGAAATGAAGGTCAATCAATCTGAACATATTAAAGAACTTTAAAAGCATCCTCAAGTGCAGTTGCAAAAACCATTAAAAACATTAAGAGGAAACTGGCTCTCTTATTAGGACCATCCTAGCAAAGAACATGATTTACCTCTGTTGCCAAGAATAAGTTCATCAGAGTTACCAGCTTCAGAAACTGCAAATTAACAGCACCCCAGGTAAAAGTCACCTAAATCTTTTGCAACATTGTATGAAAACTCAAGCACACAGAAATGAATAGTTTACATGCAAAGATCTGTGCTAGCCAGAGGTTCATTTTGTATTTCCATGTGCTTGCCGATACACAGCTCTAATTGTACAAGCCTTGTTTAGGGTATGTTTTTATACAGTATGTTATAAATCATATGAATAGTTAAAGATTATGAATGTGTGGGCTGCATAACACAACATTGGAATTCTTAAAGTGTTAAAGAAGCTTTTGTATTGACCGAATGATAATAAGATACAATCATTTGCTGTATATGATGTACTCTGGGTGCTGTGGTTGTTTTTAGGTGCAGCTCCACATGTGAACCAGTCTCTGACCTACTTCCCCTTTGCTTTGGTGGCTACTTTTGTATTCCACATTGTGGTTGCCGTACGGTTTCTTTTCAAGAAGCGCAAAGGTATTGTCCAAATGAATCAACCAGAATGTTTTCACTTTTGAGTAAGTGTGTGTGTAAATCTTTTCACACACCCATATTTCTTATATATATATATATATATATATATATATATATATATATATATATATATATTAAAGCTTTTCCCCTCTATCTCTTTATCTATGTTACAGATCCTGCCAGAGTGCAATACAGCACTGCCAATCAGGAAGAAACAGTAAGTCTGTAGAAGAAGAAAAGCAGTGCCCATCAAGAGACAACCTACTAACCTACTATGTGCTTTATAATTGCAAATGTACAGTAGATCATGAAAAGTCAATGCAAACTCATTTTATTTCCACTTTGAACAAATTCTGTCATTTATTTTGATATCAGTAGTCTTTTATTTTTATGGAAATGTGAATTATCATGCTCTGAGGAAATAGAGATCAGTGCTCCTTTAGAATACACTGAGGACCTATTGTAATAAATGACACAAGCCATATAAGGGGAGTCCACTTGGCCCCCGAGGGCCCTCATCTTGCAGAAGCCTTTGCAGGCACCTGGGGATCGGACTTTTTCCCGACCCGAGTCAACGCGGCAGAGATAAATCTGCTGCCAGAAGTCTGCTCGCATTGGGAAAATGAATGGCCCTCGCTCGAGTTTTCAGAGAAAACTAATTTTCTTCACCCCAGTAATAAACTGCATGCTACTTTGGCCTTGCTGGAAGCTTGCCTGTCAGATGTGGGCCTGGCTACCTCATTTGTCTTGACAAATGAATTTATTCACTAACAGCCTTCCTCTTTAACCCGGAGGTGGTGAGCGGCATGGCTTTCTGTGCTCTCCATGCTAATATAGAGTAGCCCTGTCTCGTTTGATTGCTTGCTCTGCTCGTTAATTCCTTCCCTCCTCACCTGGTGTGAAGCTTCAGCCCAATGCTCCAATGACTCCCCAATTACACTGCATTAATCACGTACGAGAGATAGCCGTCTGGCTAAAGTCCGGCGGGAATGACCGGCTAAGGCCGAGACTTTTTTCTGAGCATGTTGAGAAGCTGATTTACTCGACACAATTCCAGATCACACAGTGACCCCTGCTGCTCAGGTCCGATATTGGAATCTCTGTTTTCTAAAAACATCACTTGAAGCCTGAGGAACATGAATTCCTGTAGATCAGGAATAATGAAGGAAAGGATACTGTAGTTCTAATTATCACACTTTCTGAGTTGCTGTATACTCCTAAATGTACAAATCTGTCATAAATAGAGAGATAGCATAACACTCCGACTCCTCCAAATGATTATGTTTTGGGCTGTATCCCCATGAGTTAGTTGGACATTAAAAGTGGGCAAAAATGTGAATTATCTGGGAAATCCCTGCCCTTAAGGACCTCTCAGATGAGCACTGATGAATTTATTTAAAGACAACAATATATTTAGATGTTTTTTTAGGGAATTATATGGCACAACACAATCACATACAGAATTTCCTATTATAAAATACATAGCACAATTGAAGGTTTCAGTATGATAGCCAAGTTCCCACTTGTGAAGCCATCTGTGCAACGTCTCTGTCATTGTGGCCATAGTTCATATTGTTCTTGGTGATTATCTTGGTCATTAATGATCGTTTCCTAGAAACCTAAACACGGCCTGAAAAAAAAGCATGTGTCAATCTTTTGACCTTTTGATCCTGCTTTGCTGAAATGGCTTTTAAAAGATCAGCATCTAAGATGATAAACTGTCTGTAGTCAATAAAGTCAAGTAGAACATTTTAGTCGCTGAACTAAACATCTGATCAACAGAATAGCTACTGAATAGAGGTGTAAAGAGAAATGTATTAATTTAACATTCATTCATTATAGGGTTTGATTGATAAATTGAAAGTATTATTGTATGATTTGGTTTGATGATGATGGTTTAGAGAGGCTTAGAGTTTGATGTAGAGTTGAATTCTGTAAAGAATTATGTTAGTTCATTTGCATTTAATAGACATCCAGTTGAATGTAAAATTGTCAACTCAAAAATATAAAGGTTGAGTCTACACAGCAAACTGGCCAGTGTTTAATCAGCATTACTAGTAATAATTAACTCAAATTTGCTGTATACTTTTACCAAGGTTTTAGGGAATGTGCCTTGTGTTACCAAAGTCAAATATTTAGATTATTTGATTATTTAGAACTGTCTCCACTCAGGCTACAACAGATGTTGGTCTTAATTAGCTTTTTTTATTTTAATACATTATTGTTGGTTTTATCTTATATCTTTGTGATCATTTTCTCTTTTTTTTTCATTTGTTTACATATTACTTTATACCATTTTATATTTGATTCTATGTAATTTTAATTGTTTATTAAGATCTTCTTTTCCTACTGGTTTGATTTCCTTTGTGTTTAATCTCTTTATTTTATTGATAAACTTTGGAATCTTTTGTTTGTGTTTATTGCTTGGCTACACTGCAAATAATGGCAATAATTAATGTACATCAATAAAGGTTAATCAATAGATTATCCTCCATATTTTTGTCATTCTTGGTTTTATAACAAAAAAATTAGCTGGTGTTAATGTTCTGATTTAAGACGCTTTGGACTGTTACTGGAGCGTGGGGAAGAATTGTGAATTATGTGTACTATAGCATTTATGTTTTTAATATTAGTTATTTTAATGCAAAATCTTAAAGATTCTCAGTAGCGGTTTTGCACAGCAGTTTATGGGACTTACTGGTATCAGTGACGTTCCTAAACAAGAACACTGTGTTTCCCTACATATCCTACTATTGCAAGCTAAAGCCATTTTTCAGCTAAAATCATATGTTACATAAAGGGCTGAATTTCCAGGCACTGATTAAGGGTAGTGCTGGATTACACATCAGTGTGAATTAAGATTCCTCATTCAAACAGATACATTCCTAGCGTAGTCTAGGAATACACTTAGACCCTGTACTGGCCGGGCCGCTGCTAAGGTTTTGGAGGCCCTAAGCATAACTGGTCAGGGAGCCCCCCCCCCCCCCCCCCCCAAAAAAAACAAAAAAAAAAACACACACACACACACACAAACACAAAAGGTTTACGCAAAATTTTACTATTTATTAAAATTACACATGTAACTGTGAATATTTACAACGTTATAAATAAGGCCAATAACAGTGAAGAACAGCACAAGAGTACTATTTATAATGTATAAATAATAAATGAAACGATGCATGTCTATTTTAAGCAGTGGACACGTCATTTACACAAGCCAGCCTTAAAGGTTATGAAATTATCGTTTATATTCGTGGTGTATTTATATCAGCCTGTCAAAATCTATAGAGCTGTCTGATCCTGCTGTCATACAGACCATTTGGATAGTGCACTGACGGCATTAGTCAATAGGTAGGCTACTCTGTTTATTAATTTTTTTTTAAAGTCACTAAAAATCTTCAAACTACACTACTACTATTTGCAAACGTGCCACGTGCCTTGCAATACCCAGATTAGTTTCTAGTTAAGCGTTTAAAGCTACCAAATCAGCAAAGCCATGAACATGAAGTAATCAAAACTATTTAAACCTTTATCATCGAAGTTACTCACCAGAAAGGGATGCATGGGCCTCATCTTTCTGCTTCTTTTTCTTCTTCTCAGCTCCAGACTCAAACCGTCGCTTCATAGTTGAATTACCATTTAGTAGCAACTTCGAGCGGTGAACTTGTCTCCTGCCAAACTCAAGTAGCGTTGCTACTTTAGTTAGGACTAAGGTTGTCAGATAAGTTACGATTTTTCATCCTATTTGTTTATTTTATTTTAAGTTTTTAACTTACACAAATATTGCACTGGACAAGTTTTTGTATAGAATGGCCACATACACTTTAAAAATGGTTAAACATGCGCAAGATTTAGCGCCTCCATGCATTTTTTGATTATTTATTTGACTGGAAAATGTCACATCTGGCAACAACCAACAGAGCAAACCGAGCCGTGCCATTTCAGGCAATAGGGTGGGGGGCATTATATTATGCACAAAAATAATAACGTGCCGCTTTTAAGTAGTAGAGTAGGTGCCCCATGCAATGTTTAAAGACAAAAAAGATGAGCGTATCATAAATAATTCACATTGGGTTTTAAATTTAATAATGTCATAATTTCAACACATTTCATTCTCAGTCAATTTGGCTCCCTGCAACTGCAAAATGGTTGAGGCCTAACGCTGGCTGCGTTGTCTGCGTATGCAGAGCGGCGGCCCTGACTGGAAACCCAGGACAACCCAAAATATTTTAGTGAATGTTTTAGTTTATGTTTTGTTTTCCGATAATACCTTATCCTGACTTAAGACATTCTTGCTCGGACTTGTTCTATACTAAAAAAAGAAAACAAATCTGTTTGGTTTTATGATACATCAGCGCCTCCAGCCTTGTGCTGCCTGTGTGTGTGACGCCCCCCCAAGATAGATGGCTTTCACGCCGTGCCTCTTATTCATCTCTCTGTCAGGGGGTATCGATCCCATTCTTGCAGTCACAGCTATGAATAAATTACAAGACACTGACAAACTGTTTGCTGCCGGGACAGACACAAGAGTGGATGGATGGATGCATGGCCCTCGGGCAGGGAGGAGTGCAGGAGAGTGCCATTTCAATACTGCCAACACAGCAAAGCAGAGAGTGAGAAAGGGAGGGAGGGACGAAATGTAGTTTTTTTTTGTGTTTTTTTTTTTCTCGGCCTTAGAGAACTTTCTAATTAAATGAAAAATGTCACAGACTTGGCTGTGAGCTTCAAAAATGTATTTTAGCCTTTTTTTAAAATGTGACTTATTTATTTGTCACATTGTGCAGAGCTGTAGAGTATATACACCCCCTATATACACACGTGGACAAAATTGTTAGTACCCCCGGTTAACGAAAAAAAAAAAAACACACACAATGGTCAGGAAATAACCTAAATCTGACAAAGCAAAAGAGAAGGATGGTGAGAACAGTCCTAGGCCGTTTCTCAGTGCACAAGTACACAAGTCTGGACTCCTGTATTTGGCGAGTACGGACTTGGGAAGTTCGGATCGCGAGTGCAGACGACCGAGAACGGGAGGAATCGGGACGGTTGATGTGTAATTGGAACAGCTGTGTACAGCTGAAACCGTTGTTCCAAAAACATAGGAGCACATTTTCACCTAGCCGCTTTCTTAACAAATAAACCACATATCTGAAGTCTAAACCCCTACATTCTCGCCTAAACATAACTTAAAACATTATTTTAGCACACAGCAGTACTATTTTTAAAACATACAGGTGCTTACAGTTATCTACGTTCTCATCCTGCATTACTCTGATACTACTGCCAGCTGCATTCTGGGTTATCAGGCTGTAAGAAGTCTACACAAGTCACCTTCCATGCATCCTCGATAAAGTGGGAGGAGCAAGAACACATCCGGGTATTAGTTCTGTACTTGGCTAACTGTGATCTTCTAATTGGAACAGTATCTGGGCTGCGACTAATGACCTTTCCCATAGTCAACCTACAGAGCAGCTACTAAGATCTACATCATCATCTTGCTGCAGATGGAGTCGCTGTGCATCGTTCAGCTATTCAGTGCACTTTATACAAGGAGAGGCTGTATGAGAGAGAAATGCAAAAGAAGTCTTTTCTGAGCACACGCCACAAACAGAGTCGCTTAACGTATGCTAAAGCTAAAGCACATTTAGACAATCCAGCTTCATTTTGGAATAAGATGCTGTGGACTGATGTAACTAAAAGTTATTTTAGTATTTTAGAGTTGTTTTAGAGTTATTTGTAGGGCAGTTATTTTTAAATGGCAGTAGGAGGAGCAGTTTTATCTCATGTGAGACCACAACTGTATTTATTTACATATCTGCCTAAAACATTGCTGCATGAAGAAATTTGCATCATAATGCATTATTTATTTATTTATTTAATTATTTGAAAATGTGTCCTATTAGAACTCACATTAAGACATCAGCAGAAATAGTGTTATTGTAATAGTCAATCAATCAATTTTGACCATGTTTTAAAATGTACAGCCCAATCCCTAGCTTTAACCCTTGAATTCTAACGCCGTGTGAACCCTTTAATGCTAACGCCACACAATTTTTTCATGTGATTTTTATTGTGTTGCTGCTGTCTGAGCTGCATGGGACTTTAGGGAGCTTCAGGTGCTCATTGATGTCATTAATGTTATGGTTGATTCCCTCCTCCCATCTATGTTTTTACAAGAGTCATACATTCAGGTGATTTTAATCCGTTGTTAGTGATAGAGAGTAAGATATGTTATGGGTGTAATTTACCTGATGTTACCTGTGTTTAAATCAGACGCTCACATGTCCCAGAAATGGGTTGACCAAAGACCAAGTTCCCAGCAGCATTATTATTTTGTTAAGACATTACCTGTTAAGGATCACCTGATTTTCCAATAATTTATCTGCTTTTTTATAGGGTCATCCAGGGTACTTTTTTATATGTGATGTTGTACAATTAAGTAGGATTCCAAAACTTGTCATACAGTGTATACCCGACATAAGTGAGGGTGATACTAATTTTAATGTTGGTGTTCAAGAGTTGAAAGTAATGTTTTGCCACTGAATCTTGGACAGACTTTTATAAAATGTAAAATAAGTATAAGATGATAGAGTCATGGGGTTTAAAATGAATAAGATTTAACGTTCAAATGTGAGCACACTGCAAATATAATTTTTCCAATTCCTATAATAAAATTAATATACCTTTTTGGGTATTTTAGGTAAGGAAACCCTGCCAATAATTGTGTGTAAATATGTTTTCTAAAATGCCATCAAAGAGGCAATTTTTTAAAAGCTAAACTCTTATATATTTTCTACTCAGACACCCCTGTGCATACACAGAGGCTTTATTAAGCATAGCTTGGCTTAATAGCTTTCGCAGTATTAGGAAGTAGAGAGCAGTTCTGAGAAGAGGGCCATCAGTAAACAAACAAAAATAACCCACATGCAACATAGGTTGCCCATCCTATTAGAGGGAGGGACGAAATGTAGTTTTTTTTTGTGTTTTTTTTTTTCTCGGCCTTAGAGAACTTTCTAATTAAATGAAAAATGTCACAGACTTGGCTGTGAGCTTCAAAAATGTATTTTAGCCTTTTTTTAAAATGTGACTTATTTATTTGTCACATTGTGCAGAGCTGTAGAGTATATACACCCCCTATATACACACGTGGACAAAATTGTTAGTACCCCCGGTTAACGAAAAAAAAAAAAACACACACAATGGTCAGGAAATAACCTAAATCTGACAAAGCAAAAGAGAAGGATGGTGAGAACAGTCCTAGGCCGTTTCTCAGTGCACAAGTACACAAGTCTGGACTCCTGTATTTGGCGAGTACGGACTTGGGAAGTTCGGATCGCGAGTGCAGACGACCGAGAACGGGAGGAATCGGGACGGTTGATGTGTAATTGGAACAGCTGTGTACAGCTGAAACCATTGTTCCAAAAACATAGGAGCACATTTTCACCTAGCCGCTTTCTTAACAAATAAACCACATATCTGAAGTCTAAACCCCTACATTCTCGCCTAAACATAACTTAAAACATTATTTTAGCACACAGCAGTACTATTTTTAAAACATACAGGTGCTTACAGTTATCTACGTTCTCATCCTGCATTACTCTGATACTACTGCGAGCTGCATTCTGGGTTATCAGGCTGTAAGAAGTCTACACAAGTCACCTTCCATGCATCCTCGATAAAGTGGGAGGAGCAAGAACACATCCGGGTATTAGTTCTGTACTTGGCTAACTGTGATCTTCTAATTGGAACAGTATCTGGGCTGCGACTAATGACCTTTCCCATAGTCAACCTACAGAGCAGCTACTAAGATCTACATCATCATCTTGCTGCAGATGGAGTCGCTGTGCATCGTTCAGCTATTCAGTGCACTTTATACAAGGAGAGGCTGTATGAGAGAGAAATGCAAAAGAAGTCTTTTCTGAGCACACGCCACAAACAGAGTCGCTTAACGTATGCTAAAGCTAAAGCACATTTAGACAATCCAGCTTCATTTTGGAATAAGATGCTGTGGACTGATGTAACTAAAAGTTATTTTAGTATTTTAGAGTTGTTTTAGAGTTATTTGTAGGGCAGTTATTTTTAAATGGCAGTAGGAGGAGCAGTTTTATCTCATGTGAGACCACAACTGTATTTATTTACATATCTGCCTAAAACATTGCTGCATGAAGAAATTTGCATCATAATGCATTATTTATTTATTTATTTAATTATTTGAAAATGTGTCCTATTAGAACTCACATTAAGACATCAGCAGAAATAGTGTTATTGTAATAGTCAATCAATCAATTTTGACCATGTTTTAAAATGTACAGCCCAATCCCTAGCTTTAACCCTTGAATTCTAACGCCGTGTGAACCCTTTAATGCTAACGCCACACAATTTTTTCATGTGATTTTTATTGTGTTGCTGCTGTCTGAGCTGCATGGGACTTTAGGGAGCTTCAGGTGCTCATTGATGTCATTAATGTTATGGTTGATTCCCTCCTCCCATCTATGTTTTTACAAGAGTCATACATTCAGGTGATTTTAATCCGTTGTTAGTGATAGAGAGTAAGATATGTTATGGGTGTAATTTACCTGATGTTACCTGTGTTTAAATCAGACGCTCACATGTCCCAGAAATGGGTTGACCAAAGACCAAGTTCCCAGCAGCATTATTATTTTGTTAAGACATTACCTGTTAAGGATCACCTGATTTTCCAATAATTTATCTGCTTTTTTATAGGGTCATCCAGGGTACTTTTTTATATGTGATGTTGTACAATTAAGTAGGATTCCAAAACTTGTCATACAGTGTATACCCGACATAAGTGAGGGTGATACTAATTTTAATGTTGGTGTTCAAGAGTTGAAAGTAATGTTTTGCCACTGAATCTTGGACAGACTTTTATAAAATGTAAAATAAGTATAAGATGATAGAGTCATGGGGTTTAAAATGAATAAGATTTAACGTTCAAATGTGAGCACACTGCAAATATAATTTTTCCAATTCCTATAATAAAATTAATATACCTTTTTGGGTATTTTAGGTAAGGAAACCCTGCCAATAATTGTGTGTAAATATGTTTTCTAAAATGCCATCAAAGAGGCAATTTTTTAAAAGCTAAACTCTTATATATTTTCTACTCAGACACCCCTGTGCATACACAGAGGCTTTATTAAGCATAGCTTGGCTTAATAGCTTTCGCAGTATTAGGAAATAGAGAGCAGTTCTGAGAAGAGGGCCATCAGTAAACAAACAAAAATAACCCACAAGCAACATAGGCTGCCCATCCTATTAGAAATGCAGAAGTGAAACGAAAGAGCTGCATACTATAAACATACAGTCTTAAAATAATATCAGACAGTCTACTCTACAGAAACAGTTTCATTCATGGTACTCAAAACTCATACACTTAATGGTTCCAGAGCCCAATGGAATCAATACAAGAAGGGATCAAATTGTGTAAATGCAATTGTAGATGTAAATGTGTTACAATACACATATCCTAGGTGTTTTTATAACATTCCTTAAAATGTAAATTCAAAACTAAACAATTAAAAAGAAAATTAATGCATTTCGTGCATCAGAGAGGTAGATTACTCTCAATAAACAGCAGGCTGGAGTTACGTATAACCCATTGCTCATTAATTTGGTTAAGGCGTATGGCCACATGCAGTGTCTTAGTCCGCCAAAGTAAATATTGTGTACATATGTTTCCACACTTCAGGATGTTTCACACCTAGTGTGCACATTGTATGTGGCCACCATGCAAAGAAAGCAACAATAAGGAGAAAAAAAAAGAAACACGAAATGCTCGATTTCAGTCCTGGAGAGCAAATGTAATTTGGGTCATTATCAGAATTCTGGGCCCTCAAAATTTGTCATTCTTTTGACTATTTAATTTTATTGATAAGACTTTGGACTAGAAACTCATATTTTCATGTTTTTTTTTTATTATATTTCACAGATTAATCACTTTCAATTGTTTGATATGCATGCTTCCACCCTGTCAAGACAAGCTGCACAACATGGTAGACAATGAGAGGGCTGAAAAATGGCTAAATATAAAACATTTTTAAATTCTTTATGATGACCAAATTCTGGTACTAGGCCTGGACAATATTTCGATATCGGTATTTATCGCGATAAGAAATGTTTCAATAACGGTGATATCATTTTTGTGATATATTGATATGTATTATTTACAGACAGGCGTTTTTAAGCGGCGTCAGTTCACTGCAGCCCTGAACATAGCCGGGCTACGTCAGTGCATGATGACGCAATCATACAGGCACGTAGCCAGATAGGCTAGGCTAGATTATGCTAGGCTAGGCTAGACCTGGGTCGCCTCCTCTCCGCTCCGCACCTAAAACCTCCCACGATGAAACGAAACCGACCCTAACCGAACGGATCTCAGCCCCGCTCCGCACCTGAAACCCGCCCGCGATGAAACGAAACCGAACCTAACCGAGCGGATCTCCGCTCCGCTCCGCACCTAAAACCCGCCCGCGATGAAACGAAACCGAACCTAACCGAGCGGATCTCCGCTCTGCTCCGCACCTAAAACCCGCCCGCGATGAAACGAAACCGACCCTAACCCGCTCGTTTTCATCGCAGGACATTTTAGATGAAGAATGATTGGATAGTTGAGGGAGGCAGGTCTAATTCAGTGGTTCGGCGTTCAAAGGTTTGATAAACTTCAGACTTCAGCTTGCTCCAAATTGATCTGGAGAGTGGAGCCGACCAGCAACAGTAATACATCCGTTCCTCCACCTCAAGCAGATTCACTACACACAATATCTTCCTTATTCTGGCTAAAACACTTTTGTAGTTTATGTTGTATCTAAGTTATTTATAGTTGATATAGGTTTGTTTATTTGACAGGGATATTACGTTCCCTTTATATATATGAAGGCTTTTTGTATTCCCTATTCTGGTTGAAGCACTTTTGTTTTGATCTGTTAAATATGTTTACAAAAGAATAAGTAATGTAAAGTTATTTATATTGGTAATTTGTATATAGGTTATAGGTTTATGTTTGACAGGGATGTCATGTTTTTATTTTGCTACATGCAAATAAAAGTGAGCATTGATTTATTCTGATATTTTTTTTTATTTATAAAGTATTATACAGTTTTTTTGTGAGAGGAGGCTTTAAAGACTTAAATTTAAAATTTCAGACATTAGTGTACAGATTTCCATTGCAGGGATTCTTAGCAGTTTTTCTGAGGCCTTCAAAGTATTTATATCGATATCGAAATTATATCGTATCGACCGAAATTAAGGAATATATTGTGATATAAATTTTTGCCATATCGTCCAGCACTATCTGGTACTTATTCAAAAATATATTTGGTTTATTTAAAAGGATTTTAACTACCCTGATTTTGACTGCATTAGAATAGACAGCTTAAGCTTTACATGGATGAGAAATATAAGAAACTTTCAGTGAAATTAATAATATCAATCACAAAACAGCTAGCTAGTGTTTTCAGTACCTTAAAAATAAAACATTTTGAAGGTTGTGATATTACTCATATCACAGGATACTTTTTTAAATAGTTTTTCCTAGGATGACAGGGTGGACAGGCTATTTTTAAATAGCTTGATTTTTTATTTTTTTAAATATATATGTATTTCAAATATATATAAAGTATATATGCTGCAACCAAAAAAGGCACATTATATTGATATTAATCGTGATTAGTTATTTCTCCATCAATTAATTTCCAGGTTCATCAGATAAATTATCATATAATGACCCAAAAATTTGAAGTTTAGCATGTGGAGAAGCACAAATAATTCCAGACCTAAAACTAAGACAGACAAAGACAGCATGCTTCTAATGAGTGTGTTTTAGAGTGTGTAGAGGCATGCAGACTAAAAGTCAGAGGATACATTATAAAAACATCTCAGACAGATGATCAAACATCTCATCAGATAATGATTTTGAGAAACAGAGAGGGATATTTGCTCATATAAAGAAGTTATCCTGATAAAAACATTTATTACACAACCCCCAACCTCCAGCATAGTGTGTAGGAGTTTAATAAGAGGAAGAACTAGTCCATATGAGGCCAAACAGGAAATGTCAGTGCACACACAGGCATCTTGCAAGCAATAGTTTGTGCAAGTGTGACCACCATTTCAAGCATGTGATGATTTAATGCTGCTAATGTCATAAACCAAGACAGAAACATTAGATCAACTCCCATGACCAAAGTAATGTGAGTACATCACATGACCACTGTAGGAAATTCATGGTCTAGACTGTATAAAATAAAAAAAACTCATCAACATTTAGATGACTATTTGATTGAGCAAAAACCCTTGACAAAAGTCTGAACAACAATTAGTTTTAAGCTGAGTCAGCAAAAAAAAAAAATAAAGAAATGTGGTACATTTTTTTTTACAGTTTAGGCTAAAAATATACAGTGGTATGAAAAAGTTTGGGCACTTCTGAAGATTTCATGATTTTCCTTAATAAATCATTGGTTGTTCAGATCAGCAATTTCAGTTAAATATGTCATATAGCAGATGAACACAGTGATATTTAGGAAGTGAAGTTTATAGGACTTACAGAAAGTGTACAATAATTATTTAAGCTAAATTAGGCAGGTGCATAAATTTTGGCAGATAAATTACATCAATATTTAGTAGATCCCTCTTTTGCAGTAAAAATAGCCTCAAAACGCTTCCTATAGCTTTCAATGAGAGTATGGCTTCTGGTTGAAGGTATTTTGGATCATTCTTCTTTACAAAACATCTCCAGTTCAGTCAGGTTTGATGGTTTCTGATCATGAACAGCCTGCTTTAAATCACATCACTGTGGTGTGGGGAACAGTGAAGTGTTTGTGTTGGAATGCTGTGTTCTTTTTCCACCATACATACCGCCCTCCAAATAACTAAATTTTAGTTTCATCAGTCCACAGAACCTTATTCCAAAATGAAGCTGGCTTGTTCAAATGTGCTTTAGCTTTAGCATACCTCAAGCAACTCTGTTTGTGGCGTGTGCTCAGAAAAGGCTTATTCTGCATTACTCTCTCATACAGACTCTCCTTGTGTAAAGTGCACTGAATAGCTGAAGGATGCACAGTGACCCCATCTGCAGCAAGATGATGATGTCTGTGGGTTGATTATGACTGTTCTCACCATCCTCTTCCCTTTATCTGAGATTTTTCTTGGTCTGCCATCTCAGGCCTTAACTAGAACTGTGTCTATGATCTTCCATTTTAGTCTGTTCCTCACAGTGGAAACTGACAGCTGAAATCTCTGAGATAGCTTTTTATATCCTTCCTCTAAACCATGATGTTGAATGATCTTTGTTTTCAGGTCATTTGAGAGTTGTTTTTCTCTTCAGATTAAATGCAAACAGGAGAAAAACTAAAGGGGGTAAATGATCTTACCAAACCAATTTTGTGTTCCAATAATTAATGCTAATCAATTTTAAATCAATAAAACACAACAGGGGTGCCCAATTTTATGCACCTGCCTAGTTTTGTTTAAATAATTATTGCACACTTTCTGTAAATCCTATAAACTTAATTTCACTTCTCAAATATGATCACCACCCCATCTCATCCCCAACTCAAAAGTGTCAATCCAGAGAACACAGCTCCACAGCTTAATTCTGGATGGGGAGGGGGGGTATTTATACATCTCCAGCCCATGCCTGGCATGTTTTTTATGTATTACTATTCATTGGGTATACCTCTGGACTCATATAGTGTAAATTAGGTAAAGTTAGTGCACACAGTGCAGAAAGGGATCAGTGAGTGACTGTGACAGACAAACTGCATCATGTGTACATGTACAAATATGTTTACAATTTTATTTTAAATGTTCATTTTCCAACACCTTTTCTCCTAATGCTAAAATATTAATAAAAAAGTAAATAAAAATGAGCCTAATGATACTAAAACATAAAATATGTCCAAATATAATGAATACAGTACACAATATCTAGCACAGCCAGCATTAATCCAGTATTTGAGTATTCATTCTACTGTAACACCTGTTTATAATAACTCACAATAACATACTGTGTTCCTTTTTAAACAAGAAGATCTTACATTCATACAGAAACCATAATATCCTGAGCAGAAGTTGAAATTTACTGGCAAAAGAAATATTATAAATATTGTAAAGCCAGACAGACAGAATAAATGCAAATTCACAAATGCTAAATGAATAAAACAGTTAAATGTACTTTTTAAAAGATGAATACTGTATGCAAAAGAACAATACATTTACATATAACTGTAAGCTAAGCAATTACTGAGAACCTTAAAAAAATACAAAAACATTTGACATAATCATGCATGTCTGTATGCTAATTTAGCTTGATGCAGGCATATTCTGACGAATATTCATATCTGGTGTTCATCACTGGGGATGTTGGTGTTAAACTTTTAATGTGGACTATGGTAGAGTATGTCACATCATCCTGCAGAAAGAGCCAATTAATAAATTTCCTTAAACACACACACACACACGTATGACAGAGTAAACACACTAAGTAACTACCGTATTTTTCGGGCTATAAGGCGCACTTAAAATACTTATTTTTTCCCAAAAATCGTCATTGCGCCTTATAATGCAGTGCGCCTTGTGTATGGATTTTGCTTGTGTTTACTGACCTCGATTTTTATGTGGTACACGGCGCTCTGTTGTGCAGAATTCCTCACCCACGCCAGAAAAAGATCCCCCTCTTGGGCTAGCGCGTGGTTACCTTTGACTGCCGTACTGCCTCTCGGCTGTGGCTCAGGGTAGCTAGTTTCCACTGTAGCTCCGTGGCCAGAACAAGGTGCCGGTAAACTTTCCTTTCCACCCGTTCTGGGGTAATACCACAAACTGTTTCTTTTTAGCGCCCACTTCTAAGTAAAGTTAACCTCTTAACACGCGCTGGCCCCCCGGCGGGCCAGAAATATTTAATATTTCATAACTGGCTGTGTTTCTGAATAGTTATGAACAGTTACAGGTTCAATATAGACATCCAATATACCATTTTAAAGCTTAGAATCTCTGCTTTTGAGCTATTTAGCCTATTTAGCGGAATATCCTTTCAGAAAATAAACATTTAGGGCGAAATATGCCTTGGTTATGATTTTAATAATTCATAACTCTCATATTTGCGTTTATCGTTCGTCCATATTTCATCGAATGCGGTCATGTCATACACCATTCGAACCGTCTGGCTCTCCGGATTCCAGAACTGTGCTTTTACTGTAGGATGTATGTTTCATGAATTAGAGCTGCGTCAGAGCGCATGTTTCCAGAAATAAAAGGCTCTCCTTTTGTCCTGGGGTAACCTCCGGTCACTGCCGCCACCCCCCGAACACACACCCGCGCTCAGCCACAGGTCCTACCTTCAAAACGCGTCCAGACTAAAGAGAATCCATCAATCCAGTCTCCTGTAATCCACAGTTATATCCAAACAGCGCTGGAAATCACTTCATCCAGAAATGAAACTTATCCAATCTTTATCTCTGTTTTAAAACCGTTTTATTCACCGAATTCGGCACAACACGCTATTATAGTCAGAAGCCTCGCGGAGTAATGCGGTACTTGCTGTGCTTCAACATAATATTATGGTCTGTCGGAGCGTTGCGGCTACCGTTGTCAGGAGCGTCGCGGAGTAATACGTACTTGCTGTGCTTGTTGATTTATTGCTCAGAGATGTTGTTATTTTTCACAGATATTGTGAAGGATTTATTGCTCAGAGTTATTGTTACTGATATAAATAAAGTTTCATTTAGTGCGCCTTATAATCCAGTGCGTCTTGTGTATGGACTAACACTAAAAATAGACCGTTCACTCATCGTGCGCCTTATAATGCGGTGCGCCTTATAGTCCGAAAAATACGGTAATATACACCTTTTCTTGTGATTTTTGTGTTTGTTTTTTTTTTGAGAAACTCACATTTGAGACATGTAGGAGAATGTAGTGTTAAAAGTATAACCCAGAAACGTTTATTAGTGTAGAGTGTTGTGCCCACCCTGTCAGTGAATTAAACTCTAGTGGATTGATTTAAAATATCAATAGTGTCTATACTAACGTTGGTATTGGGTATTGATCAATAATTGTGTAATGAGATTGATTCTTAACTTTTAGTTTATCTTCGATACAACTCCAGGCATTTACAGAGTGACTGGACGAACAACTCTACTCTTTTCTCTGCCCCCCTTTTTTTCAAAAACTAAATTAATTATTTCACTGGAATTGACAAATATATATGCTACCTACAAAAGGATATATTTATGCCTCAAACCTGAAATATGAATATGGCTGAATAAATATTTTATGTTAACCGTCAAAGGAACATCTTGAGTTTGTTAATTGCAAATGCAGATTAGCACCCCAAAAAGGAAATTTGAGTTTTACGTTTTCCATAAACATTTCTAAATGACCTAATAAACATATTTTTATTTGCGTAAAAACTTTTCCTGTGTTTTATTATCATCCAAAACATGATTAATTAAAGGAAAATGTACCAAATAATTAAATAATCATTAACATTCAAGTTTTCATTCAAATTTGCATATTGATGATGCGATCACTTAATGAATTATGATACATTGCTCTACACAAAAGTATGGTAGTAGTAAAAAGTATCGGTATTGGTATCAGTATCGGAAATACTGGCCCTGTATTTACTTGGTATTTGATCAATACCAAATTTTGCTGTGTCGCACAGCCCTAATGGTAAAAGCTTACTTGCTACCACTGCACAACAATAACCAAACACACTGTAAAACATGTAGCATGAGTGTATCAGGGGTATCAGTGGTGCCTGGGTGTTGACCTCTCAACAGATGAGCTACAGTCTCTAAATGTACACCAAGGCAATGTGAAGCATCAGGGCAACATATGTGTAAAACCCCCAAGATCACAGGTGTGAAAAGTATTTACATTCATTACCAGGGTTTAAAATACTTCTGTAGAAGTTTAAGTATCAACTCAAGCATTTTACTCAAGTAAAAAACAAAACCAATTACTCATATGTGTGTTTTGGATGTAATGTGCAATAAACCTATTAGGGTGCCAGTTGCCATTCCATTTAAGAGCCAGGTACGCTATTACTTTGGCATATTGCTATTTCAGGGGCTTCAGGTGCTTCAGAACTTTCGTGTGTTTCAGAACTTTCGAATCGGACAGTTCTTCGCGCCTATATTGTGATTGGCTCAACAAGAGTACTTTATAATATACAGCCAATGGATTGGCAAGTGTGAGAAATACCATGTGTGGCGTGTGAACTCGCTGAAGTGCGTGTGTCACACTCTCAAAGCGTGAGACTTGAGAACACTGGTTATCAGTGCACAGTGTATTAGTGCATTAGTGACTAATACAGGGTATTTGGCAGTAAACTCATTTGGAAAGGCAGTATCAACCACAGTACAGAGATTGCATATTACAGTAAGACAAATCCAAACCACATACTGCATCTATCACCTCAGCATGGCTTGGCAGAAGAAGATTCCAGGTGCTGAACTGATCGGCCTGCAGTCTAGACCTTTCATCAGTAGATGAAAGGTCTAGACACATTTGGCTCATCATGACCCAGGACTGTTGAGCAGGAAGGATAAAATGTAACCATTTTAAAGAATGGAAAGAGCATTCATAGTTTTTACCTTTGATTCCTGATTTCTCCTTTCTTTTCTCTCACACGTTTTCATCTGCCCTCGCCTCCGAGCTGAAAAAAATCTAATCAAACACACTTGCACTCAGCAACTGCACAAGGCCCCGCTCTATGAGTATCAGTAAATACAAAGAGTATTAATATAAAGTCTGCATGTGGGCATATGTGTTTACCTCTGTATCTACAGCAGATGATTCCTCCTAGAACCATTACCAGCGCTAAAACCCCCACAGCAGCAAATAAGATTACAATAGGGTTGCCAAGTAGTGGGCGTTCTATGCTACCTGACCCTGTAAGTAAAAAATAATGGTAAGCATTACCACAATAATGAATAAACAAGTGTTGCATTATTAAACATATTTAGAACATATTTGGTTTATTTAAAAATGTGTCTATATATTTTTTTTATGCATGGCCCATAGAAGTTACATACTGATAAGGACAAGGCCTTTCACAATAATTGCGATATCAATTTATCGTACAGTAAATGAACATGACCTCAATAATTGTTGATAATAGTGATATCGTCCATTGTGTTTATTTGTAAGTTTGTTCACATATATAACAGTGAACAGTATTTTAGCCAGTCATGCTTCAATAACTAACTGAGGAAAGCTGAGGAAAGTCTGAATTAGTTGCACACAATAATGCATGTTTTTTAATTTGTGTTTTTTTTTTATATATATTTGGGCAAATACATAAAGATTAAGAGGAAATTTAGGCTAAAGACAAAGAAACTAAAAACTTCAGAAAACAAGACATTTTTAAGGAATAGGAATTTCTAGTTTGCATTTATCGGTACTTGATATATGGACCGTATCCAAAAAAATACAAGTCCAAATACAGTTCCAAATGTTCAAAACAAGACTGTTTTGATGGTGAGAAGACTAATTAACTGAGAATGTGCACAGTGAAGGTAATCACTCTTTCTTGTTTCTAATGGAATAAATTCCCCTACATTATATAGTACAACTACTTAGTCTGTTTCTACTTTTCCAGTCATTAAAACAGTGTTTTACCTTTAATGGTCAGTCTGAAGTAGATGTTTTGTCTCCCTTTAGCATTGCACTCATAATCTCCTGTATCCTCTTCAGTCAGGTGTGATATGAGTAGAGAGAGATTAGCTGGAGAGAGATTATCAAACATCTGAACTCTGTTTCTGTACTGATCACTCTCAAAGTCTATGTCTTCCCAGTTTGTTTTGTGTTTCCTCCAGATGAAGGCATCAGGTGTGGTTTGTAGGTCAGAGCAGTAGCAGGACAGCAGTACTGAGCTGCTTATATCTGCAGTAACCATTATTGTCTTCCCTTGGTCTTGCAGTATGCATCCTGCAGAATGAAACAGTTAATGAGACTGACAGTCAGAAACAGAATTCATTTAAAGCCATCATGAATAAAGGATGAATAAATGCTTGAGGAGCTTTTGCACAGTTTTCCTGAAGTATTACAATGTTTTTTTTTTTTTTTTCATTACTAAACAGACCAGATTAAAGTTACCCTGTTTTTTTCATTATATAATGACGCTTATCCACTTACCAGAATAACTACATTAGGATTGGCTTAAAAAAATATAACCCGTCATTCTAAACCAATGTATTCAGTGTTCTCCTTATGTCACCACTATCTAAAGAAATTAACATGTGGCCACAATAATTACTTATTAATATTTTTTGGGTATATATTTGCTTTGGTCGCTCACTCAGTCTTCTAATCTAAAACCCTGGTGATTTATTTTATTTTTGGCCACTAGAGGGCGCCAGGAGTATTGCTACTTATACAGAAAATCCCTTCTCGAAATCATTCGAGAAAAGACAGCAAACAAAGCATTATTTACAACTGTTCTCATGCGTCTTTATTTCTCCTGTTTTCACAAGTTAGTAAATATTATAAGGCCACAAACAGCCTAAAAACAGTAAAATAACTATTTTAAAGATGTAATTATGGCTTCATATTGCCATGTTGGTAGTGAAAATAATAGGTTTAAACCAAGGCACTGACCGAACTGGCTCCCTACTCCCTCATTAGTGTTGCGCTATGTAGGGAGATACTAATAAGTTCACTAATTAGTGGTAAAACTGGAGTGAATTCGGACACTAACTCATCATTATCATGTGCCAGCACTGGTCACATAAACACACACAGGTGAGAGAGGGGTTGAGCCGTGTTTAAAACTCCATAAACACACTGAACTGAGCTCTGATTTAAAGTTAGTAAAGCTCTGAGCTGATCATGAAGTTATTTATCTGTTTGTTTGAGTTTGGAAATTTAACTCGGTAGTGTTATAGTTAGATATCTAACCCTGCAGAGACAGCTTTTAGTCCTGCTGATGGAAATTTGAAGCTTAGCTTTCTTTCATTGCTTGCAAGGTTGTTTTTATGTAAGTTACTGTTTTTACGTTTTTGTTTCGTGTGTCCAATGATACAAGGCACAAAACACATAATACAAATATGCAGATAAACTCATTTAAATGTCATTTGTAATCAGTGATATTTAAGATATTTATGGTATGAGGAACATCAGTTGTTTCGGTGGTTTTCTCAGTAATTTTGTGGATTTGAAACACGTTTTTCCCTGTGAATTGGTTTTATCTAAATCCCACTGTAACAATCTGGCAACCCTGGCGGCTCGCTGTCCGCTCCGTTTCTTCGGCTGTCTGTTGCTTAGTAGCGAGACCCGCAAAGCATTTTGGGACACATTCAGCTCGCTTAGTAAGCAGCGAAGTTTACTATAAATCATGATGCATTATGGGAGTTTTTAGTGCCCTCAAAATCACGCTCGAATCCCCCCTTATGATTCGGACACTCAAAGAAAAATGGCTGACATACTCAATAGTGCCCTAACTAGTAAATAGGGAGCCATTTCGGTCACAGCCCAAGTGAAATGTACGCTAACTCTTGCCATTACAATTTACTCAATTATGCTAAATGCTAACATTAACATTAACATTATCTAGGGGCTTGTCATGTTTGTTTAAATTTCTTATGGAATTAATTACATTAACTAACTAACCTTTAAATAAATAGTATTATTTTAAATGTTTTTTGTTGTTTTTGTACTCCCCACATTGGGACTCTTCTTATTTATAAGCTTTTGGTCTTGGTCTCGTTATCTCACTGATCATGATGTGTTAATCATGTAAGCCCTAGCTGGAGGTTTTTGGTTAAAGAGAAAATGTTTTTTGAATATATAGAGAATTTTTATTTCATATTTTATGTCATATACACATATATCACTGAAGCCAAAATTCAGCGTGTATGACACAAATGCAATTTAGACAAAAAATATAAAATTCAATATGTTAACCTAAACAATGTAACAAATGTATTCTACTCCTGTGTGGAGATTTTCAAAATGAGATTCGAGAAGAGACAGCAAACAAAGAACCACAACTGTTCTTCTGTGTCTTTATTTCTCCTGTTTTTACAGGATATATCTGCTACTGCATCTTGTGTCTGAGACGTGTAACACTTACATTTATTAATCATTAGCAATGTTACAGTAACACTTTAAAATATTGTTTAACCCTCATATTTGAAAACACTGTTTATCCTCGGGGTCAGTTTAACTTCAGCTCCAAATCATGATTATATTTAATTATACCACAGTTAGTTCCGACCCTGCAATGTGATTGGCTGAGAGGCGATCACTGTGCAACATGATTTTTGAAGATAAAATTGTATGTCATAGTGATCTTAAAATGATCCATACCTCTTTTGCTTATTTTGTCACCTTACAACCACAAATGTGTATTTTATTGTATTTTATTAGGATTTAAAGTGATAGACCAACATAAAATGGAACCAAAATGATAGATATTTCTAGAAATGTAATACAATTCTATCAAAATTTTAAAAAGTGCAACATGCAAAAGTATTCATGCCCCAATATAAATATATCAAGTATGTTGGGGTTTGTCTCTACCAGCTTTGCACATCTAAAGACATAGATTTTTGCCTGTTTCTCTTAGCAAAATAGCTCACACTTTCATGTCCTGCCACAGAAGCTCAATGGAATTTAGCTCAGGACGGGGCAATTCTAACACATAAATATTCTCTGATATAAACCATCCCACTGTAGTTCTGGCTGTATGTTAGGCCAGATATGTGGAGTGCACGACTGATCTCAAACAAAGATCTCTGACCTCTCTCGTGAGCTCCTTGGTCTCAATGATGCTGTTTGTTAACTAGGGTTCTCTAAAAACCCCTGAAGTCTTCACAGAACAGCTGTATATATATTGAGACTAAACTACACACAACTGGACTTTATTAACTAATTAAGTGACTTCAGAAGGTTATTAATTGCATAAAGTTTTATTTAGGGGTTTCAATATAAAGCCTTGATTTAAAAAAATAAATAAATATAAATAAGTAAGGTGGTTGTAAGGTGACAAAATGTAAAAAACTTTTGCAAGCCACTGCAAATATTTTTTTTACATTTTATACAGCTGAAACAAACTAGGGACACTTGAAACAACACAGATATGTATGAAATGCATGCAGCACATTAAAAATATATAGTATTATGTCAATGTATTTACTTGGTTGTCCTAGTTAATTTAGGAAATTTTATTAAACAAGCCCTTCCAGTGAATAACCATAAATCAGATATTCTCTCTTTAAAGAATACAGCTTACTGTACTTAAAAATAAGGCCCCTAAAATAACTTACAATTGTAGCGAAAATTCCTTTTGAAAGAAATGTCAAATGTGTTGTAATTTATTGAAAGGGCTCAAATATAAAGAATAAACATTTTTGACAATAATTTTTCTAATTGAGTCTAATTGAACCAAAAGTTAATAGCAGGGTTCAAAGATTTTGACACTGTGATATATCTAGGTTTTTGCAGATAAATAGAGATAGGTACACTCACCTTCACCAAAATGGAGCAACAGCAGTAGATAAAAGCCCACTTGCATTCTTACTGAATTCTAAAGTACTGTAACTCTGTCAGCTGTGCTTTACTGGACCCTTCACCTCTTTAATTTTCACATGGTAAAACAGGAACTAATGTAGGCAAATCTTTTACTGGTTGCTGTAACTCCCTTAGCTTCCTGTGGGCTGTTACATACACATCTTTTACAATGTAACAAAAGCAGTCACACATTTTTTTTTCATCTACTGTATATATCTATTGTTTATCAAACAGACGCACTGGCAATTTATTATACCTTCTTGTATGTGTACATGCTTTTTATAAATGATTTCACTCTTTAGACAGATTATTTCAGACTGTTAACATTTCCATTTGTAGGCTCAAATCTGTTTTCTTTGTAAGACACAGCATAGTTGCTTTCAGTTGGATGTTAACTAAACTTTGAAATCATGTGAGATCAGTCCCTGGTTATCATTCTTTGTCTCTCTTCTCTCTTCCTTTCATATCATCTTTCATCCAGATATTACTCATAATATTGATTTTTGGACTACTAAAAAGATATTTACTACTGTTTTTCTATAACTGATAAATTTCTAGAGTCTGAACTTCAATAAACATGCAACACAGTGTGTCACTATGCTCATTGCTATCTTATGCGGACCTTACACTTAACGATTTTCAAGCGATTTCACTGCCACAGACAAATTTCTAGAGTCGGGATAAAATCACAAGAGTCTTGCTAAAGTCGAGCTGCAGTCGAGTTGTGGAGTGTAAGTGTAAGCTGGTTACGACTAAAAGTTTTAGACAGTCGGGTTTGCGTCCTGGGGCTCCGATTAAATCAACCGTGTTTAATATTATCGGAAGACATGAGACTTTGCTCACGCAAATAGTGACGAGAACAATGTGAACAGCCAATAGGAGAGCTACGGGAATCGGCAAGGCAAGAATATTTTATGGTTTGCAGTTCATATGACTTACTTTATTATGTACAGTATTTTAAACACAGGTAGCACTTTAAAGTCATCATATTTAAATGTATTTTATTTTGCACTGCTTTGTCTTATTATGCAGTATTATTTTTGAAACAAATTTAATAAATGCACATTTTACAAGAATGATGTTCTTTTTTGCATTAATTATTGCAATGTAAGGCCCCAAGGGTGCAACTATTTGTTTTGATGATGAGTGTATGTTTAGGTTTCTGCAGATAAAGAAAGACTTGTAAACTCATCTTCAGCAACAAGGAGCACCAGCAGCAGATAAAAGCCCACCTGTATTTTATCTGGTCACTGGCTGCAACTCTGACTCTTTCATTACAAATTCATTAGTCACTTCACAACTCTAATGTTCACATACAAAACAGGAAACAAAATAAGCTGATCTTTTCTGTGTTACTCAGATCGTAGTGGTGTATTATCTCATTGTGGCAGATGCTTCCCTTTTCTTGTATTTCAACACATCATTTACAACGTCACATGCAGTTACCCTGTTTTTGTCTTCATGTCTAGTAGTATCAGATAAACTCATTGGACACACTGCTAGAATCACCTTCTTTGTAGCTCCATATTTGAGATTAGTCCACAGTGGATGCCTCTTCTTTGGCCCAGAGAAAACTGCAGTGTATCTGGAGGGTGTTTATATATGGTCCTTTTTTCTATACGTCACGGCTTAAGTTGCATTTGTGGATTACAGCACAGTGAACTGTGTTCAAAGACAGTGATTTCTGAAAATGTTACTGATCTCATGCAGTGATGTCCAGTGTAGAATCAGTACAGCCTGTTTTTAATGCAGTGCCACCTAAGGGCCCGAAGATCACCAGCATCCAAAAAGACCTTTGACCTTGTTCTTTGCGCACAGGGATATCTGAGAGACTCAAAAATGTAGCTTCTCTAAAATGCTTATTTAATAAGTTATGTTCTTTAGTTAATTTAATTTTATTAGTACTACTAACTTTTACAGCCATTTTTCCCCATCTCACCTTTTAAAAAATGTGTTGCAGATATGAAATGCAGGAATTAATTAATAAATTAATTGCATATAGTTCCTTAAAGTGGCAAGCCACTTTATTTTGTTTCTAAACTGAAAGCAGAAGCATTTCTGAGTGGAGAAGGGACAAAATATATGTTTAATGGTACCAGTGTGCTGGAACGACCACCCCTGCTAAGCCCAATATATTCATTCTAAAAACTGGGGTGTCGGGTCACTTTTCGCAGGAGTTATTCTGGCCACGTCACGCGTCTTTACGTACTTAAAAAGAGAATCTGGCTCAGTTTTACTGAACGCGAGCGGCTGGTGGAGCAATGGAGACTTCAGAAGAGGAATCTCAGAGCTCAGTAGCTCATTTACTCATAGTGAAAACAAAGTGTGTAGTTGAAGTGAAGTTTCTCTCTGCACTCTGTCCATCTCTCTCTCTCTCTCTCTCTCTCTCTGACTGAACATAACCTGGAATCGGATTCATCCGCTCTGAAAGGAGACCGCATTTCACCCGCCCAGTTTAAACTGATTCTTTTGCATGCTCGGTGAAATTACCCATTCTCACCAGAGAGGGCCCTAAATCCCAAAACTTCAGCTTTAAACAAAACATGAAATTAGGTGTATAATGTCTGCCCAAAATTAAATGTCATTAGAAAACATTAGGACATATTAGAACACTGCATTTTTATAAAATTTGCCTCAATTTATTCAGATTGAGGTTGTGCAACTAATAAGTTAAGTTTAGAAATAAAAAGGACAGTTTTAGACATGTTTATGTTCCATTTGTAGGCTGATTTTTTATCTGTAAGAGCTACAGCACAGTTACTTATATTGTTAGAAATCATAGTCTTGCTCTAATAGTTGTGAGAGCAAGAGAACATTTAGATGTGGGATCTAAACTGGGTTTTATTCCCAGTCACTCTCTCCTCTCATTTACTCTGTTATCTATCATCCAGACATTACCCATAACATTTATAATTCAAACCTCAATATTATTTAATGTTTTTTGGAAGAAGTACAACAGACTTTGTCTTCTGATGGAATGGAAGAATGAAAGCTGCATTGTGGACATACTTAATACTTTGACAACTGATATTAGATTTCTAGATTGTTTGAGGATTCTGTGTAAATGTGTAATACAGTATACATGAAAAACATGTATACTGTACATGTATACTGGTTTTAGAAAATTAATTGGGAAGCACCATTGTCATTCAGAGTACACCAGTGTTATGGCCCGGTGTAGGTTTAGGCCATGTTATTAAATATTCTAGTCAACCACGCACCATGCAGCTTTATTTACGGCGTTACAGTGCAAGTTTGCTATTGTAACGACAGGAAAAGTATGCCTTGAACAGCTCAAAATACCTTTAATTAATCATGGGTGTGTTTTGGGCATAACATAAAATAAACCAATTAGTGTGTCAGTTGCTATTTCCTTTAAGAGCAAGGTCCACGCAAAAATTTTGAGTCTATGCACTGCCACATGTTATTGTGTGCAGCAATACAAGCTGGCGTGTACGCAAGGTGCACCACTGTTGCCAAGATATCAGTGAACGTCTGACGATTGACTGTTGTCTAGGTTGCTTTCAGACAGTGGTGAACCTGAGTTTTTCGTTGCGAAGAGAACAAATGCCAGAAATGTACCAAAATACGCCTCACTTTAAGACCACCACACCTATCGGTGTAGATACAGCGGCTTGCAAAAGTATTCATACCCCTTGACCTTTTCCACATTTTGTCACCATACAACCTCAAACCTAAACGATTTTATTGAGATTTTAAGTGATAGATAAACAGAAAGTACTGCATAAGTGTGAAGTGGAAGGAAAATGATAAATGGTTTTAAAATTTTTCATCAAATAAAAATCTGCCCTCTTTACTCCAAAACCCCTAAATAAACTTCAGTTCACTGAAATAGTTAATAGAGTCCAGCTGTGTGTAACTTATTCTCAGTATAAGTACACCTGTTCTATATCGACCTCAGTGGTCTGTTAAAGAACACTAGTGAACAAACAGCATCATAAAGACCAAGGAATTCACCAGACAGGTCAGAGATAAAGTTGTGGAGAAGTTTAAAGCAGGGTTAGGTTATAAGAACAAATCCCAAACTTTAATTATCCCAAGGAGCACTGTTCAATCCATCATCCAAAAATGGAAAGAATATTCTACAACTGCAAACCTACCAAGTCATGGCCATTCACCCAAACTAACAGATCGAGCAAGGAGAGCACTGGTCAGAGAAGCAGCCAAGAGGCCCATGGTCACTCATGGTGGTAAATACAGTGTAATCCTGGAAGAAAAACTGTTGAGGGCAACAAAAGACTTGAGACTGAGATTCACCTTCCAGCAAGACAATGACCCTAAACATACAGCCAGATCTACAGTTGAATGATTTATATCAAAGAATGTTCATGTGTTAGAATGGCTCAGTCTTATATTGCTTTAAGCTTCTGTGGCAAGACATAAAAATTGATGTTCACAGATGCTCTTCATCCAAGTTGGCTGAGCTTGAGCTGTTTTCTAAAGTGAAATGGGAAACATCTCAGTCTCTCAAAATCTCTCAAAACTGGTAGAGACAAACCCCAAAGCACTTACAGTTGTAATAGATATAGGGGTGGCTAAATACATTAAATTTTTTAGATTTTTATTTGATAAAGATTTTAAAAACCATGTATAATTTTTATTCCACTTTATTACACTGCAAGCCAGTGTATATTCACAAGCTTTGATGCTATTTAAACGATGCAGACACAAGGCATAAAAATAGACTGTTGGTGGGGTGTATGATAGCAATGAGCATTGTGACTGTAAGGGCTGGTGCCTGGCCGAGGTGTACCCCTGGGTGCCAGAGGGTGCTTCAGACCAGCACTAAGGACTAATCAGCTAATTTTAAACACCTGCGTACACCTGTACTTAAGGCAAGCTGATCAGTCATGCAGTGCTGGATCTTTGAAGCTCGTGAGGTTTCGAGCGAGCCTTGTTTTTTTGTGTTTGTCACACCTGTTTTGAGGTATCTACCCGTTTTCAGGAGCTTCAGCCACTTCTGGGTTTCCACCCATTTTCGGGAGCTCCACCTGTTTTGTTTTTTGGTTTTCCCTTCCTTTTCCTTTTAAGTTTACCTGCTTTGAGATCTAATGTTCTGCAACTGGGTTCAACAACCCTCTGGGCTGGAGAGCTACTAGTCTATTACAGTGAAGCACCTTGCGCAGGGTGTAAAATAGGGCCCAAAGTCTGTTCTTTATAAATCTCTTTTCTGGCAGTCCAGTAATTACTGTAATAGTAGGAGGTAAGTATCAGGAAAATAGTAGTAGCAATAGTAGGAAGACTGAACTATTAATGTTGGCAGATGCACATTTCAAACCAGTTAAGTTTAAACACAGAAATACATATAATCAGAATGTAAGGTTCAGCACTTATGATGCTTAATGCTTATTAGTCATGAAACATATACATCAAATTTGTCTGTGTTTAATTGGCACTTATACAGGCAGTTTCCCAGAGAGGAATTAAGCCTAATTGCAGACAATATTTTAATTTCATTGAAAAAATCTCCATCAAGACACAAGTCTCTGCTGAGTAGATACAAGTAGTAATGCTTAGTCAAAACACAAGGTCCAAGAGACATTATTACAATTTTACAACTTTATTAACAGAATTGCTGGACATAAACAGAATATTACATTATACTTAAAAGTGTAGATATTTATTAGAATAAAGAAACTTATTATAACTTATAATAAATACATAATATGAATATCAAAAATAATTTTACATACATTTTATTGGATTGATAATGTGTAACTACACAGCTTTCAAGTGTGACCAATATAATTATTTTTTTTAGCTTTACATTACATTAAAAACACTTTAATAATTAAAATTATATATACACATTTCTTCATGAAATAAAAATGTAACAACTGCCACTCAATATAAATATAAATTTTAATTGTCCAAATACTACAAATATACAGTACAGGCCAAAAGTTTGTCCAAGTGCGTTTTCTTTATTTTCACAACTTTTTACATTGTAGATTCTCACTGAAGGCTTCAAAGTTTTGTACTTAACAAAAAAAGGTGAAATGACTGAAAAAAATGTATATATTCTCGTTTTTTTAAACTAGCCACCCTTTGCTCTGTTTAATGTTTTACACACTCTCGGCATTCTCTCAATGAGCTTCAAGAGGTGGCCACCTGAAATGGTTTTCTAACAGTCTTGAAGGAGTTCCCATTTGTGTTTAGCACTTGTTGGTCCCTTTGCCTTCACTCTGTGGTCCAGCTCACCCCAATTCATCTGGATTGGGTTCAGGTCCGGTGACTGTGGAGGCCAGGTCATTTTTATTAAGTACATAAAACTCCACATGTGTTCATTCATAGTTTTGATGCCTTCATTGAGAATCTACAATGTAAATAGTCATGAAAATAAAGAAAATTCATTGAATGAGAGGGTGTGTCCAAACTTTTGGCCTGTATTGTAAGTTAGAATAAAACATTGTATACAGGAACTGTGCACTTGTAGTAGAAAAAAAATAAATCCTGTATTGAAAGTCAGTTGTATGTACTGTAATTCAAGGCTGGTTCTGATAGAGGTATCATGGGTGCTGAAGCAGATCTGTTTTCCTTGTTTTTTCCTATGGCAGACTTCCTGTTTTATTACTAACAGCATTATTTGTTTTGTTAGTTCCATCAGGATCAGGATCTGGTGAGTAAGACATTTAAAGAGATATTGTCTTTTAGTTTACAATCTGATACTATTGCATGTAAACTAAACAATACATTAAAACATACAGAAAACAAGACTATAGTAGTTTGATTGGGCAGTTTATACCTTTGTTTCGTTTGGTGCAGTAAACCACAGCTACTACAATGTGGAGACAGGTCAAAGTCACAAAGGCAAATGGGATGAAGTGCAGAGACTGGGCAGACTGATTTACTGGTGGGTTTCCTGAAGACAAAGCACCAAAACTGTTGCAAGAGTACTAAAACATTCAACGATAATAATAAATTTTACAATCTTAACATTTTTAAAAGAAAATATAGTTTACTAGACCTAAATCAGACATTGTTCTATAATAATAATAATAACTAGAAAAGGTAAAGTTCGTGAACGAACTTTAAGTTGGCTTGGAAAAGAACGCTAATAACGTTAAAAAGTTAAAATGGTTGCTAAGCTTTTTCCGTCTGAAGAGTGTGAAGAGTCATTGACATGCTGTTAACTTTTGGCTAAACGCTAAATGCTAAAAACGCTGAAATCTAAAAACATTTGGTTAAACGCTGAAATCTAAAAACATTTGGTTAAACGCTGAAATCTAAAAACGTTTGATTAAACGCTGAAATCTAAAAACGTTTGGTTAAACGCTGAAATCTAAAAACATTTGGTTAAACGCTGAAATCTAAAAACGTTTGATTAAATGCTGAAATCTAAAAACGTTTGGTTAAACGCTGAAATCTAAAACGTTTGGTTAAACGCTGAAATCTAAAAACATTTAGTTAAATGCTGAAATCTAAAAACGTTTGATTAAACGCTGAAATCTAAAAACGTTTGGTTAAACGCTGAAATCTAAAAACGTTTGATTAAACACTGAAATCTAAAAATGCTTGTTTAAATGCTGAAATCGTAAAACTTTTGGTTAAACTTTTGATTGCTAATGTGTTGCTAGGCAGTTGCTATCATTTCTGAAAAGGTTGCTAAGCTGTTGCTAGGCAGTTGCTAATGTTTTCCAGGTGGTTGTTAAGCTATTGCTAACTGGTTGCTAGGCAGTTGCTATCATTTCTAAAGTGGTTGCTAAGTGGTTGCTAGGCAGTTGCTAACGTTTTCCTAATGGTTGCTAAGGTGTTGGTAAGTGGTTGCTAGGCAGTTGCTATCATTTCTAAAGTGGTTGCTAAGTGGTTGCTAGGCAGTTGCTAACGTTTTCCAGTTGGTTGCTAAGGTGTTGCTAAGTGGTTGCTAGGCAGTTGCTAACGTTTTCCAGGTGGTTGCTAAGGTGTTGCTAAGTATTTGCTAGGCAGTTGCTATCGTTTCTAAAGTGGTTGCTAGGCAGTTGCTAACGTTTTCCATGTGGTTGCTAAGTGGTTGCTAGGCAGTTGCTATCATTTCTAAAGTGGTTGCTAAGTGGTTGCAAGGCAGTTGCTAACGTTTTCCTAGTGGTTGTAAAGGTGTTGCTAAGTGGTTGCTAGGCAGTTGCTATCATTTCTAAAGTGGTTGCTAGGCAGTTGTTAACGTTTTCCATGTGGTTGATAAGTGGTTGCTAGGCAGTTGCTATCATTTCTAAAGTGGTTGCTAAGTGGTTGCTAGGCAGTTGCTAACGTTTTCCAAGTGGTTGCTAGGCAGTTGCTAAGTGGTTGCTAGGCAGTTGCTAACATTTTCCAGGTGGTTGCTAAGTGGTTGCTAGGTAGTTGCTAACATATTCCAGGTGGTTGCTAGGCAGCTGCTAAGTGGTTGCTAGGCAGTTGCTAACGTTTTCCAGGTGGTTGCTAATTGGTTGCTAGGCAGTTGCTAACGTTTTCCAGGTGGTTGCTAGGCAGTTGCTAAGTGGTTGCTAGGCAGTTGCTAACGTTTTCCAAGTGGTTGCTAGGCAGTTGCTAAGTGGTTGCTAGGCAGTTGCTAACGTTTTCCAGGTGGTTGCTAAGTGGTTGCTAGGCAGTTGCTAACGTTTTCCAGGTGGTTGCTAGGCAGTTGCTAAGTGGTTGCTAGGCAGTTGCTAACGTTTTCCAGGTGGTTGCTCAGTGGTTGCTAGGCAGTTGCTAACGTTTTCCAGGTGGTTGCTAAGTGGTTGCTAGGCAGTTGCTAACGTTTCCCAGGTGGTTGCTAGGCAGTTGCTAAGTGGTTGCTAGGCAGTTGCTAACGTTTTCCAAGTGGTTGCTAGGCAGTTGCTAAGTGGTTGCTAGGCAGTTGCTAACGTTTTCCCGGTGGTTGCTAAGTGGTTGCTAGGCAGTTGCTAACGTTTTCCAGGTGGTTGCTAGGCAGTTGCTAAGTGGTTGCTAGGCAGTTGCTAACGTTTTCCAAGTGGTTGCTAGGCAGTTGCTAAGTGGTTGCTAGGCAGTTGCTAAGTGGTTGCTAGGCAGTTGCTAACGTTTTCCAGGTGGTTGCTAAGGTGTTGCTAAGTGGTTGCTAGGCAGTTGCTAACGTTTTCCAGGTGGTTGCTAAGGTGGTTGCTAAGCAGTTATTAGGTGGTTGCTAAGCCCTGGCTGGGGTGCCGGGGTGTCCAAACTTTTGACTGATAGCTGCTCCATACAGCAGCTCCTCCATACACTCACAGTACTGGAGGAGCAGGGGAGAGAAGGGGTTCCGTGCGCAGAGCTGCTCGTGTGTGAGATGGAACTCTGGGCCCCCCATTCATTTCAATGGGAAAACTTCGTACGACATTTGTACGAAAACCGTACGACGTATCGTCGAAACGTTAAAATTTTCGGAAAGAACGCGGTAAGTTCTATAGACCGTCCGATTTTTGTCTTTGTATGTCAAAAATTGTTACCTACACAAACGTTCAAAGTTGTCCCCCATTCATTTCCTATGGGAAAAAAAAGCGTACGTTTACGAAGTTTTTACGAAAACCGTACGATGTATCGCTTAAAAAAGCACAAGCAACCTATTCGGGTATAGGTCCTACGATACTGCAAAATTTCGTGATTCTACGTCAAAAGCCCTAGGAGGAGATGCGTATAGAAATTTGAGCGCGGAATAATAATAATAATAATAATAATAACTAGAAAAGGTAAAGTTCGTGAACGAACTTTAAGTTGGCTTGGAAAAGAACGCTAATAACGTTAAAAAGTTAAAATGGTTGCTAAGCTTTTTCCGTCTGAAGAGTGTGAAGAGTCATTGATTTGCTGTTAACGCTAAATGCTAAAAACGCTGAAATCTAAAAACATTTGGTTAAATGCTGAAATCTAAAAATGTTTGATTAAACGCTGAAATCTAAAAACGTTTGGTTAAACGCTGAAATCTAAAAACATTTGGTTAAACGCTGAAATCTAAAAATGTTTGATTAAACGCTGAAATCTAAAAACGTTTGGTTAAACGCTGAAATCTAAAAACATTTGGTTAAACGCTGAAATCTAAAAACGTTTGATTAAACGCTGAAATCTAAAAACGTTTGGTTAAACGCTGAAATCTAAAAACGCTTGTTTAAATGCTGAAATCGTAAAACTTTTGGTTAAACTTTTGATTGCTAATGTGTTGCTAGGCGGTTGCTATTATTTCTGAAAAGGTTGCTAAGCTGTTGCTAGGCAATTGCTAATGTTTTCCAGGTGGTTGCTAAGCTGTTGCTAACTGGTTGCTAGGCAATTGCTAACATATAACAGGTGGTTGCTAGGCAGTTGCTAAGTGGTTGCTAGGCAGTTGCTAATGTTTTCCAAGTGGTTGCTAGGCAGTTGCTTAGTGGTTGCTAGGCAGTTGCTAACGTTTTCCAGGTGGTTGCTAAGTGGTTGCTAGGCAGTTGATAACATATTCCAGGTGGTTGCTAGGCAGTTGCTAAGTGGTTGCTAGGCAGTTGCTAACGTTTTCCAGGTGGTTGCTAAGTGGTTGCTAGGCAGTTGCTAACGTATTCCAGGTGGTTGCTAGGCAGTTGCTAAGTGGTTGCTAGGCAGTTGCTAACGTTTTCCAGGTGGTTGCTAAGCGGTTGGTAGGCAGTTGCTAACGTTTTCCAGGTGGTTGCTAAGTGGTTGCTAGGCAGTTGCTAACGTTTTCTAGGTGGTTGCTAGGCAGTTGCTAAGTGGTTGCTAGGCAGTTGCTAATGTTTTCCAAGTGGTTGCTAGGCAGTTGCTAAGTGGTTGCTAGGCAGTTGCTAACATTTTCCAGGTGGTTGCTAGGCAGTTGCTAATGTTTTCCAGGTGGATGCTAAGTGGTTGCTAGGCAGTTGCTAACGTTTTCCAGGTGGTTGCTAGGCAGTTGCTAAGTTGTTGCTAGGCAGTTGCTAACGTTTTCCAGGTGGTTGCTAAGTGGTTGCTAGGCAGTTGCTAACGTATTCCAGGTGGTTGCTAGGCAGCTGCTAAGTGGTTGCTAGGCAGTTGCTAACATTTTCCAGGTGGTTGCTAAGTGGTTGCTAGGTAGTTGCTAACGTATTCCAGGTGGTTGCTAGGCAGCTGCTAAGTGGTTGCTAGGCAGTTGCTAACGTTTTCCAGGTGGTTGCTAAGTGGTTGCTAGGCAGTTGCTAACGTTTCCAGGTGGTTGCTAGGCAGTTGCTAAGTGGTTGCTAGGCAGTTGCTAACGTTTTCCAGGTGGTTGCTAAGTGGTTGCTAGGCAGTTGCTAACGTTTTCCAGGTGGTTGCTAGGCAGTTGCTAAGTTGTTGCTAGGCAGTTGCTAACGTTTTCCAGGTGGTTGCTAAGTGGTTGCTAGGCAGTTGCTAACGTATTCCAGGTGGTTGCTAGGCAGTTGCTAAGTGGTTGCTAGGCAGTTGCTAACGTTTTCCAGGTGGTTGCTCAGTGGTTGCTAGGCAGTTGCTAATGTTTTCCAGGTGGTTGCTAAGTGGTTGCTAGGCAGTTGCTAACGTATTCCAGGTGGTTGCTAGGCAGTTGCTAAGTGGTTGCTAGGCAGTTGCTAGCGTTTTCCAAGTGGTTGCTAGGCAGTTGCTAAGTGGTTGCTAGGCAGTTGCTAACGTTTTCCAGGTGTTTACTAAGTGGTTGCTAACTGGTTGCTAGGCAGTTGCTATAATTTCTAAAGTGGTTGCTAAGTTGTTGCTAAGTGGTTGCTAGGCAGTTGCTAACGTTTTCCAGGTGGTTGCTAAGGTGTTGCTAAGTGGTTGCTAAGCAGTTAATAGGTGGTTGCTAAAACCTGGCTGGGGTGCCGGGGTGTCCAAACTTTTGACTGATAGCTGCTCCATACAGCAGCTCCTCCATACACTCACAGTACTGGAGGAGCAGGGGAGAGAAGGGGTTCCGTGCGCAGAGCTGCTCGTGTGTGAGATGGAACTCTGGGCTCCCCATTCATTTCTATGGGAAAACTTCGTACGACAATTGTACGAAAACCGTACGTCGTATCACTTCGCAACCTGCTATTAATTTAAAGATCTCGGTAAGATCTATAAGCTCGCCGAATTTGGTGTTCGTATCTCAAAAATTGTGGCAGTTACGGACGTTTAAAATTTGGCCCCATTCATTCCTATGGGAAAAAAATGCGTACGTTTACGAAGTTTTTACGAAAACCGTACGATATATCGCTTCAAAAAGCACAAGCAACCTGAACCGCTATAGGTACTACGATACTGTAAAATTTCGTGATTCTACGTCAAAAGCTGTAGGAGGAGATGCGTACAACAAAAAAAGCGCGGAATAATAATAATAATAATAAGAAGATTACGAAGAACAATAAGTTGGCTTTTCCAAGCCAACTTAATAAGAAGATTACGAAGAACAGTAAGTTGGCTTTTCCAAGCCAACTTAATAATAATAATAATAATAATAATAATAATAATAATAATAATAATAATAATAAAATCATGAATCAATACAATTAATAAAACATCTGCAGTCATTATAAAATATACAAAAATAGATTAAGAATCAAAATTACACAGACAGGTAAACATAAAATAATTGTAAAAAAATAACGTTGCATGTGACACTAAATAATAAATTCTCTATAGGTTCTTTCTAGGGGGTTAGCCTAGAAACTCACTGGACCTCCTGTTTTTTCAATTGCAGTCCAGATGCAAGAGTTTTACCACTGAGTAGAACTGTGAAATATCCCATCCCTAATCCCATCCAGATAGTGCTTTAGACTGTCTTAAATTAATAAATAAAATACTGTACCTTTGACAGTGAGCCTGAAGTCTGAGAATCCACTCTTTCCAGTATCACACCTGTAAAATCCATCATCCTCTTCAGTCAGGTGTGATATGAGTAGAGAGAGATTAGCTGGAGAGAGATTATTAAACAGCTGAACTCTGTTTCTGTACTGATCACTCTCACTGGATATCTCCTCCAATCTGTTACTGATTGTGTTGAGTTTGTTCCAGCTGAATGTATCAGGTTTGGTTCGTAGATCAGTGCAGGAACAGGGCAGCAGTACTGACTCTCCTGTATGAGCTGTGATATACAATGTTTCAGACCTGTGTGCCGGAGTGCACCCTGTGGAAACACATATAAACATAAATACGTTACTGAAGTTATATTTATTTTGACCTCTTTGTGGTGCCCCAGCACTCCTTTTCGCCAAGTTTGACCTCCCATTGCTGCAAAATTCTAGAGTAATATCAGTTAATGCTTTAATGCTATGAAAAGGGCTATTCATGGATGTAATGCTGTAATTTAGTAACAGTTTGATTTGCTGGTTTTATAAGACTCTAAATTCTGGTTTAATAGACAAATAGACATTTTTTAAGGTTTGGCTTCCCATTACCCCAAAATGCTACAGTAATATCATTTATAACTTTTATGAATAATATTATGACATGTTCTTTGTGGATTTAACAGTGTTAATCAATGAAAGTTTGAATTGCTGGTTTTATAAGGAATCTCAATTCTGGTTTATGCAAAAAATAGACTAGATTTTTTCCTAGATTTGACTTCCTATTACTCTAGATCACGGTCACGGTCAAGTCACGGGCCACACAAATAATGAAATATACCACTTTAAATAATACATTTTCCTGATTTTTTCATTTACACACCATTTTACTTGTCTTATTATCTTTATCTTTGACAGTGTTGTGTAAACTAAGATTTTTCAAATAGATGTTTAATTTCATGATGTCTCTTATTATTAAACTACTTAATTACGGCAACTTTTAGACTCTTTGGCCCGTTTTTCTGCGCTAGAAATGCGCACTCTCTTCGCTTTTAGACTCTTTGGCCCATTTCTGACACCTAGCATTCAAACTTTGAATCTCACATTATAAAAACCTGCTTAACAGTGGGCCAACTTTCATTCTATTTCTAAAATACCTTGCGCTCCAAAAAAGACGCTCCAAAAAAGGATACGGGCCGCAAATGGCCCGCGGGCCATAGTTTGGACACCCCTGCTCTAGATGAAACATACAGCTCTGTATATTAGACCACTTCAAAATGGTTGGTTTCTCCGATTTAACTATTTATAGTTATATATTTGAGTAAAATGAAACTTGTGGTTTTATTCTATAAAACACTGACATTTCTCCCAAATTCTAAATAAAAATATTGTCATTTAGAACTGTCAAAATAATGAAAAAAAGTACAGTGCATTCAAACCTTAATTAATGCAAAGAAGAAATAAAAAAGTTCATTTCAATTTAGAAACAATAAATTAAGATAATAAAATGTTTTAAGAGTTCAGAAATCTATATTTTTTGGAATAACCCTGTTTTTTTAATCACAGTTTTCTTGCCTCTTGGCATGCTCTCAACAAGTCTTTCACACTGCTTTTGGGTGGCTTTATTCCACACCTGGCACAAAATTCAAGCAGTTCAGCTTTGTTTGATGGATTGTGACCAACTTACATCTTACATGAGTACATTCAGAGGTTTTTCAATGGGGTTCAGGTCTGGAGATTTACTGTCAACTCATTTGAATATCAGTCAGCAACTGCAGGATGATCAAGAGATCTATAAAAAGAATGTCAAATGGCAGCTGGAACATGGAAAGAACAGTGAAAAAAAAACTCTTAGAGGCAGGACTCGAGCTAGAAAAAGCACCGTCTTCAATGAGAAGCAACGAAGAGCCAGGCTGAAGTTTGCAAAAGATCACAAGAATTGGACCATAGAGGACTGCAGTAAGATCATCTTTTCTGATGAGTCCAATTTTCAGCTTTGCTCAACACCGGGCCATCTAATGGCTAGATGGAGACCTGCAGGAGTGTACAAGCCACAGTGTGCTGCATCCACTGTAAAAGACCAAAATGCACCCACTGCTCAATTCCACAGCTAGACCTGAACCCCATTGGAAACTTCTGGAATATAATCATGAGGAAGATAGATGGTCAAAAGCCATGAAACCGATTTTTTATACAGTTATCCAAAAGCAGCGTGAAAGACTGGTGGAGAGCATGCAGAAACACATAAAAGCTCAGATTAAAAATCTGGGTCATTCTACCAATTATTGATTCTGAACTCTTACTTAAAGTTTCATTTTTAGAAATGAATATGAACTTGTTTTCCTTCTTATTTGGAATTTGGAAGAAATGTCTTCAGTGGTTTATAGAATAAAGCAACAATGTTTGTTTTACTCAAACATATACCTATTAAAAATTAAAACAGAGAAACTGATTATTTTGAAATAGTCATATTTTTTCCCAGAGCTGTATGTGTATGTGCATGACAAAGAGATCTTTATGATTTTTTTATTTAGTTGTTTGAAATAATGCAATTCCTTACAACTTTTCAGTTCCTTGTCTTTTTATCAAGTGATAGTAGTGAAAAGTAGTTAATTTGGTCTACATTTGGTCATTTAAGACAGCTACAACTGTAAAAAGAAAACAATTCTTATATTTTCTCTTTCCTCAGGAGACCAGTAGTGCATGGCACTCCTATTACTGTAACACATTTCCCTTGAGAACATAAATATATAACACATGTTTATGCAACACTGGAGAAACAGACCACAAGCTTATGAATATAAAAGGTAAACAGTGGTTTTGGCAACTAAGAACGTCTGAGCAAAAACACTAAAAAGAAAGCAAATAAAGAGCAAATAAAGGAGTAATAGACCAAGTGAACAAGACTCTAAACCAGAAAGAGTCTAAACCAGAAAACCAAACAAACCAAAAAAATCAAGCCAATTGCGGAAGACGAAAAAGAGAGGGAGAGAGAAAGTCAGGATCAAAACAGATGCAATATGCAATAAGCAACAAACAGAAATAAAAACGACAGGGTTGGCAATACTTTGGAAAGATCCTGAGATATAAACTTTGTTTAAATACAAACAAGTTAATCAGTCACAGGTGCATTAAATCAGCACTCAGGGGACTGAGCAGGGACACTGAACAACAGGAAAACCTGTGACAGAGTTCTCAAAAAATCGTGATCATAGGCATCATGGTTCAAATCCATGGAGGTAGGAAATCTAGCATATACAGTCATATGAAAAAGTTTGGGCACCCCTATTAATCTTAATAATCTTTAGTTCTAAATATTAGATTGTTTGCAACAGCCATTTCAGTTTGATATATCTAATAACTGATGGACAGTTATATTTCAGGATTAAAATGAGGTTTATTGTACTAACAGAAAATGTGCAATATGCATTAAACCAAAATATGACCGGTGCAAAAGTATGGGAACCCTTATCATTTTATTGATATAAATACTCCTTACTACTTTTTACTGACTTAATGAAGCACAAAATTGGTTTGGTAACCTCATTGAGCTTTGAACTTCATAGCCAGGTGTATCCAATCATGAGAAATGGTATTTAAGGTGGCCAATTGCAAGTTGTTCTCCTATTTGAATCTCGTCTGAAGAGCAGCACCATGGGCTCATTAAAACAACTCTCAAATGATCTAAAAACAAAGATTGTTCAACATAGTTGTTCAGGGATTTAACCTGTCAGTTTCCACTGTGAGGAACATAGTAAGGAAATGGAAGACCACAGGGACAGTTCTTGTTAAGCCCAGAAGTGGCAGGCCAAGCAAAATATCAGAAAGGCAGAGAAGAAGAATGGTGAGAACAGTCAAGGACAATCCAAAGACCACCTCTTGCTGCAGATGGTGTCACTGTGCATCGGTCAACAATACAGCGCACTTTGCACAAGGTGAAGCTGTATGGGAGAGTGATGCGAAAGAAGCCATTTCTGCAAGCACGCCACAAACAGAGTCGCCTGAGGTGTGCTTTTGCATTTTTGATCTTACAAAACGAATTATGGTACACAGTTCAGTGTTCAACTAAGTTGAGGATTTTACCTTTAACGGTGAGTCTGATGTAAAGGTACCCACTCCTTTGAGCATCACACCAATATTCTCCATCATCCTCTTCAGTCAGGTGTGATATGAGTAGAGAGAGATTAGCTGGAGAGAGATTATTAAACAGCTGAACTCTGTTTCTGTACTGATCACTCTCACTGGATATCTCCTCCCATGCGTAGCTGGTTGGGTTCCATTTCTTCCAGGTGAATGCATCAGGTGTGGAGTTTAGATCAGTGCAGGAACAGGGCAGCAGTACTGACTCTCCTGTATGAGCTGTGGAAAAGAATGTTGCAGACCTGTTCACCAGAGTACAGCCTGTAGAAACACATATGAACATAAACGCGTTACTGAAGTAATATTTAATTAGTAATATGGCAAATTAGAAATATTACTTTTTTATGTATTTATTTATTTTATAAAACTTTCATACATATATCAGCAACTTGAACCATCTGAATAAATTGTGCTGTTAATACACAACTAACAATAAATATATGTACTGTATTGTTCAAATGTCACTTAAAGTAAATTTAGCACATTCCATCCATTACATAACATTCATGACTATGCAAAATGTCCGCAGAAGTGAGGACATACAGCATGGTTACTCTACTTACAGTAAAACTGTAAAACAGAGGAAAACATAAGGAAAACACTATGGCCTAAGTGTTAAAAAAAGAAATAGCTAACAACTAATTCCTTTGTTAGAGCAGTTGGTTGTCCAGGAGAACCCAATTTTATATCTATGCCAGTTTTACATCACCTTCAAACCAAAAGTTAGAAAATACACGAAGAGTAAAAATGGATAGAACAACTAAAAACACACAAGAAAAATATATTTGTCCACATGTTCATGCATTTATTCCTGATTTTATTAAAAACAACCCTAACTGACTCAATATTTGCTCAGATTTTAAAACAGTGTTTAACACCAAGCACTTAATCTGCAAATAAATGCTCTAAATGACAATATTTTTATTTGGAATTTGGGATACTTTTTTCTGTAGTTTATAGAAAAAAAACAACAATTTTCATTTAATCAAAAATTTACCTATAAATAGCAAAATCAGAGAAACTGATTCAGAAACTGTTTATATTTTAATAATACACATGTAGAACACCTTCAGTCAATCCTAATTGCAATTCTTGGAAAAACATCTAAGGACATTACAAAAGTTTAAACAGCATGAAGAAAAGAACTGGGCTGAACCCACCTAGATCATTTGTTTTTCTGTCAGGTTAATTTGAGTAACAGTCTTTTAACTGCATATCATTTCCTATGTCCGTTTCTCTGTTATTAAAAACACACTTATTACAGTTAAATACTAGGACAAGTGGTCATTGACAGGATTATTTTGATATCATACAATTGGTATACCTGCTCAAGTCTCAGACCTAATAGTGATCCATCAACTCATAACAGTGATTTCAGCTGCTGCCTAGTGTTTACTGCAATTTCTATACCATCAATTAAATTCCACTGAAATGCATTTAAAACTCTCACATACAGTAAAAAAAAAAAAGGAAGAATAGAACACTCACCTTCAGCGATGCAGAACATAAGCAGTAGATAAATACACACAGGCATTTTCACTGAATCCTAACAAACCAACAACGACACTAGTGCAGCAAGCTCTTCAAATCTTCCTGACTCTCAAATAAAGCCTGCAACCGGTTAGTCTCTCAGCAGAACTTTACTGGACGTGTTGTACTCCACATCCTCCTTTGCATATGTACACACCACACAACATGATGCTGTCACATCCTTGTCCTTGTGAGCTATCATTTGTCACTTCCTTTCTTCACATTTAAACCACAAATTACAGCTTAATTTACTATGTAAGTCTGTATTTTTAATATTATTTGGTTTGTTTGTGTTAAAACATTACACAATACCAGTTCTAATGTATTTTGCGTAAGATGTTCCCACAGAACGGGGAATGCTGTATGCAGTATTTCTTTAATTATTAGAACAGTTTTACATGTCCTAACTACCCTATCAACTCATAGGACTCCCCTCCCATGACTAGTAATGCCCTTAACTCAAGAAGGATAAAGACCAGCACATGCCTCCTCCGAGACACGTAAAGCCAGCCACCTCCTCTTTTCCAACTGTCGCTGATGTAGCATCACTGGGATCCTCAGATCATAGTGGCATTAGTGGCATTGCCTTAGTCCCTGGTTTACAGAACTGCGGGAAGTAAAGGTGCTGATGGCATGAGAATGACTTAAAAAAAATACCTATAACCTGAAAAAAAAGAAAAGAAAAGAAGAAAACAAAATAATAATAAAAAGAATAAAATAAATGTTAATGATTCTTGTCATTGACAAATTGTTCATTGACAATAATCTATTTTTCCAGTCCATGAAAATATCAGCCATCTGAACACACACTGGGTGTAGATGTCCTCCATTTTCCATGAGAGGTAAACTCTGTTCCACTGAAGCTTAATTAAGCAATTATACACTCAAGGTTCATGTTATAATATGTAATATTGGCACTGCTGTGCTGCGGTTGTAGGCACAAGGCCGCAGTGTGAGTACTGTAGATCAGCACAGCAGGGGCAATATTACACATTATAGCACGAACCTCAAGTGTATTGTTGCTTAATTAAGCTTCAGTGGAACTCTGATTTTGAGTTAAAGAAACAATCTCTTTGGCTATAAACACTCAGCGAGTTAAAATAGTTCCATTGCTGCTCTGTTTGTAGCTGCGCTGTTTGGATTGTAAGCGCTGCATTGTTGCTAGGTTTGTGTGGTGGCATCTACTTTCGGCCATTTCAGTCAAAATTGTGGAAATCTAAGCATACTGTAAATAGATGTAAGAGCTTTCCTCACCCAAACAAACGTTTTTTAGGAGAGAAATGTTTGTGGAATTACAAGGGTCCCCTATTTGACATTTAGCTTAAAATACCCTATATTACCTGGAAAATATATATGCACTTATATGCTCTTAACTTGATATTGGTGGCTGATAAAATGCTTAATAATCATATTTTTTCGAATAGCTGGGCTTATTTATTTGTGTATTTATTCTTTGTCTGCGCCGCCTGTTGGAGACTCCCAGTGGTGTATAATGACAATGCATTTGGTTTGTAAGCGCTGCATGGTTGCTAGGTTACTTGTATGTGGCGGAGTAATTCATGGAGAGCTTCGGTTACAGTGCATTACCGGCTAGTAATGTCACTCTCAGCCAATGTAAACTGTAATGTAATCTCCTCTCAGCCAATCACATTGCAGTGTCGGAACTAACTGTGGTAAAACTTAAAATACTGGAGACATCCGTCACGACTCTCCGTGTAACAGATATATCTAAGCTCCATTCTCAAACCAGATGTGTTTCCTGAAAGCTAAAAATTCGTAAAGCTTTGTTCAGCTGACAAGTCTCAGCCTCTTCATCTGAAAGAGCATTGCAGTGAGGGACTTGGGCCGTTTCTGTTGCAGAGAGACTGTAGGACATAATAAAGAACTAATAATAAAGAATATCCATTTTAATCTGTTTTAATTTATATAATATTACGGAGTTTAAATTCGGTTAATATTTGCATTTTGTTTTTTAAGCACTTTGTCACATTCTCTTCCTGTCCCTTGTCTGTCTATATGTTTTTCTGGCTCATATTTGCCTAGCCATGTCCTCCTTTTCTCTGGCCTTGTCTTTAGTGCTCCCACATGTGTCATTTGTAGCTCCACCCTTGGTTACCTGTCCCCAGGTGTTTACTGTTCTCTTCTGTGTATATGTAGTCCTTTTGTTTCTAGTGATTGCAGGTTCTTGTACATCTTCATGGCTGTTAGGTTGCTAGTCCTTTTTTTGTTTCAGTGTTTACTAGTTCCCAGTTCCTGCTGCAAAACCTGACAGAGTTTAAGCTGGGCTGATATATCTAACTATTACAGTGCAACATATTCCAGCTACTAATGTAAAACAATATTAGTTATGAAGTGAATATGAAATATAACCTATGAAATATAACCTCTGGCATGTGTGAACATTGCAGCATAAGTATTGGTCTAGTAATACAAAAAATATTTGTGTTATTATTATTATTTTGTTTTTATTTTTTTATTGCATAAAGATTTATAGTATTTCATGTGAACTTTATAGTTGGCTAACCTAGCTGTATGCATCACAGATACCCGGATGGACTGCAAAATAGGAATGTACTCTTGAAGCCCTGCTAATAAGAGCTGCCAGTACTTTAACTCAGCATGTTTTCTTAATATCTGATTATACATCCTGATCATTTTAGCATTTACTACTAAAAATATAATCCTTATTGGTCCTTTAAGGCTAAACAATTATTGCTACTTTATTAGCAAATAAAAAAAGACATATTTACAGGTTATGTTTTTGTCTTATGCAACTGAAGTGACAAATTAACATAAAAATAGATTAGCTTGTGTGAATTGTAGCTTCTAATTTGCAAAAACTTGATAATTTATTATTTATAATCATTTCATGGTTACGTCATTCATATAGTTCTACAATGCAGCTAAATAAAAAAAAAATAAATAAATAAAATTAACTGGCCATGTGAAGTGTAAAAGGTAAAAAATAATTATTAATATTTACATTGATCCGTTATATTTGTACAGTGCTAAAACAAATAGGCACCACTGATCATTTTCATATTTTCCTTTATAAATAATTGGTTTTATTAGATCAGCAATTTTATGAAGTCAAATTGGGGTCTTTAATGCTGACAAAAAAATAAAACTATCACAATTTTTTTCACAAAGTTGCAAAAATAATAACATGAGTTACCTTTTTTCACTTGTAATATTTTTTTTAGGATGACTCTTTTGCAACATCAGGGAAGAGGGGCGTGGGGAGGGAAGAGGGGCGTGGCCAGGATGTTAAGGCGGGTTATGGAGGATTCACATCATCAGCTGGAGCCTCTGGTGCCATATATGAAATGCTGCAGGCCGGCCAGTTCAACCTGCCGTCCTGACGGAGGCTAACCAGGCTGAACAACAGCTATTTTTAGTTAATGCTAGTAATTTATTTTACATACACCTAATTATTGAATTATATAATGTTGTTGTTTTCAGTTTTAAATTGACCATGAGGCTGAATTTGGCTTCTTTTTCACCAGCGTGCTGGCTGCAGTTACACGCGGCCACCTTTAGATGGCGGATTTTAACAGTGAAAAGCCCAATTAAAATACAACACTGTGCAAACGCTCTGAATAAAAAGGAAAAAAAAAATCTCCGTGTTTAATGTAGACTTCAATATAATATAAATAAAATAAGTTGTTCCAGGAACGTATATACAGATACACACATACACACGTCAGAAAAATAGAAGAATAACACAAAAAATATGCTCATACTAGACTGTGATATTATGCAATAAAAAAGAGAAAGACTGTAAGATAAGGCTAAATACACATGTGCATCCACATAAAGTTGTCCATATAAAACCATACTATATTAATGATTAAAATAAGAAGAGTAAAAATGTAAATGTCATATGTAAGATACAGTACCTCACACTGTCAAAGAAGATGAAAAGTAAATATTGACTTAAACTAAAGAATTATTATACAAACGACTACCTCATCACATATGGTGGATAAAAATAATCTAGCTATAACTGACTTTAGTACAATCTAAAAATCGCTAATTTGCTAAAGTTAGTGCTAGGTAGCTGCTAGCTAGAGAGATGCTGGCTAGCACACTATAGCAACAAAACCTAAATAAAATAGCAGAACAACATTTAAATTTGTTGAATACAAATACATTATCTGATAAGAGGTTCTCAAGTTAAGCTAAATCTGCTCAGGATATGAGAGGCTGCAGATTCTTTAGATTTGATGTGCTGGAGAGACCTGTACCAAATCATGATTAAAGAGACACTAAACCCTAAACCATATTTTTGTTCACATCAATACTGCCTTTTTATTGTTTTTTTTTATAAACATTTCTTAACCATTTCTTAAACTTTTATTTTGGTCATTTCTGCCTCAGCAGCGCTCTCCCAGGTTCAGCTGTGCTATAGGCTAGGATCTCATCACATATGCAAATCAGACAATTAATAAATCTGCCCCCAAGGTGAGATACACATGTGATTCAGTGCTTGGGAATTAAATATTGTAGGAGTTCATGGGAAATGAGGTCCAAGTACATAACAGCTCTTCGATGGTCGAAAGGAATAGAGGAAAAAAAGCTAAACAAAACGGCTTAGCCTGGAATATATTTAATGTTAATTAATCTAACCTAAATAAAAAACACATTATTAGAACAGTGCATCACTTTTGATCTAGCTGCAGTATAACCTAGACAATGTAAACAATTGTGTTTTTTACACACTAAGTCTGTGAGCTGTATTTACTAAAGCACAAAGACCAGTAAAGATCACTGTGTCTTTATTATTGTAGTCAGCATCATGTTATGCTCATATGCCTCTTCACTTAAACCTAGATTAATAATAGATATATTCTAATATTGGCAAGGTTGGTCAGTGTTCTAACAAAACAAATATTATGCTAAAGGGTCATGGAATACTTGGCCTTAAATGTAAGATAAGACAACATACCTACCTGGAATACCTTATAGGTGAAATTATAGGAGGTATTAAGGTGGTTACACACTGCACGCGGGTGAGTGAAGCGCGGTACGCTGACCCAGAGCGGTAGAGTTGCGTTTTCCCGTCCATAACCACACCTCTACTGCGCTGCCGCTCACAGCTGTCAAAGTTCAATATGGTTCAACTTTGACCTCGCGGCAAAAAACGCGTGACGTGACTCACGCGACCAGGGAGAAACTGTAGTCTGTGTCTCAATTCAGGGGCTGGATCCTTCGAAGGACACGGTCTACGAAGGTGTGCCCTTCAAAGGATGGGTAGGCTGTGATGGCAGTACTGAAATGGGAAAGTCTACCCTACAAAGTATTTCCTGTTTTCTGTTTGAGATTCTACCCGCCACAACTAAAGTCAGCTGAGAAGCTGAGAAATGAGCCAGAGATTTTGATTCTCGGTTTGCTTCAGACCACAAAATACCAAAACTAAATAATATAAATGATACAATATATAAATAATATTTATAATATTTATAAGTATTTAAATATCTTTAAACTACATATACTACATGTCACACCTTACTTATAGGTGCGGGTAGTTGTGCCGAAAAAAGGTTGTGGGTTGAATGAAAAAATTATGGCAACTGCAGTAGCACATCCAGTGCAAGTGAATTTATTTGGTGAAGGTGCACAAATGCAGAAAAATACCAAAAGAAAACAAAAAAAGAAAACAAAAAAAAAATAAACAAAACAAAATCTATTTACAAAAATGTACATAAGGAATCAACATATTCCTTAAGTCGTACATTGGTTCACACGACAACCAACCATACCATATCTCAACCTTAACCATCTTCTATCCAACATGAAATGAGGCCTTAAATAGGCCACCACTGGTCTACCCAACCCAGCCAAAACCAACAGATTTTCCATTGCAGGGGGATACAATTATAAACAAAACAAACAATAAATCAAATTAACAGACAATGGAAAAATACATTCTCAAAATAATCATTATTCATGTCATAGGCCACAATCCAATATAATAAACATGAAAATAAGAAAAGGAAAGAATAATTAAAATATTTCAAATCCCTAAAGAACCCCCTCAAAATGGTATGGCCCAAAATGGGCCCAGTGAGCATGCCCCCAATTTTGCTCAGGCCCTATATAAGGGCAGCTAAAACAATTGTAGGGCCCTTTGCCAGACCAGGAAGAGAGTACAGGTGAGTGTATGAAATGCAAAAATTGTACCGGCAGCTATTAAAACAGAAATGTGTTCCCAGTAGCATACTTTTAACTGTAAAATATGTTAAATGTACCAAGCTAGCAGAATGTTAAACTTTTAAAAGGGGGAATTAGTATTAAATGGAAAAAATAGCTGTGTATGTGTATGCACTGAGAAAATTACAGCAGGGACAGAACAGGGCTGAAAACTAATTTGTTTGTTCTGTCACATCACCCTCCACCCCTCCTGGATTGCACAACGTGGGCAATCGGGAAAGGTAATCTGCCATGATGTTTTGTCGTCCGCTTCTATGACGAATTCGAAACAAAAAAGGCTGCAGCGCCAAGTACCACCTAGTGATGCGTGAGTTGTGGTCTTTCATTGACTGTATCCAAGTCAGAGCTTTGTGGTCAGTTTCTAAAATGAATTCTCTTCCCAGCAGATAATAACGAAGACTCTCCAAGGCCCATTTAATAGCAAGTGCTTCCTTTTCCACTGTGGAATATCTTGTCTCTCTCTGCAACAGCTTCCGACTGAGGTACAACACCGGTTGTTCTTGACCTTCAGTACCTTGCAGTAAGACAGCACCAATTCCAACTGCTGAAGCGTCAACTTGCACCGTGAATGGTCTGGAAAAGTTTGGGCTGATCAGAACTGGTTTGGAGCACAGTGCTTCCTTAAGAGCTGTGAAGGATCGTTCACAATCGTCTGTCCATCGAACTGGATTCTTTTCACACTTGAGGGTCAGTCCAGTAAGTGGGGCAGCAATAGTGGCAAATTGGGGAATGAGTCGACGGTACCAGCCAACCAAGCCAAGGAAAGAGCGTACCTGTTTCTTGGTGTGGGGACGAGAACTTTTCCTAATGGCTTCCACCTTGTCCACTTGCGGTTGGATCAAGCCCCTCCCCACCTGATATCCAAGGTACTGGGTTTCCAACTGACCCCACTTACACTTGTTCACATTAAGTGTCAACCCAGCTTCAGCAATGTTTTCAAGGACAGCGTCAACATGCTTAAGATGTTCATCCCAACTCTTGCTAAAGATCACCACATCGTCTAGGTATGCGGAGCAGTAATCTTCACAGCCTCTTAAAACACGGTCCATTAATCTTTGAAATGTCGCTGGAGCACCATGTAGTCCGAAGGGCATAACAGTGAACTGGAAGAGCCCCAGTGGTGTTCGGAATGCTGTATATTCCCGAGATTCCTTAGCCAAAGGAACCTGCCAATAACCTTTGCATAGGTCAAGGGTTGTAATGAACTGAGCATGCCCAAGCCTTTCCAACAGGTCATCAATTCGTGGCATTGGGTATGCATCAAACCTTGAAACAGCGTTGATCTTCCTGAAATCAATGCACACCCGTAGAGACCCATCAGGCTTTGGAACAGTCACTATTGGGCTACACCATTCACTTTCAGAGGGCTCAATGACCCCTAGATCCAGCATCGTCTGAATCTCAGCCTTAAGAGGTTCAAGCAGCCTTTCAGGTACTCTATAAGGTCTTTGCCGGATTGGACTGTCATCTTTAAGATGAATGGAATGCTGTGCCATGTTAGTGCAACCAGGTCTTGTTTGGAAAATGGAGGGATGATGGTAAAATACCAGGGTTAAACCATTTTGTTGCTGAGCAGTCAAATGGCGCAGACATGGCTCACATGAAGATCACCAAGAGGGAAGCTGATCCACCACATCTTCACCGTCCTCCTCTACATGCTGGACCAACAGGGCAAGGTTTGGTTCTTTTCGATCCTTCCATTCTCTCATCAGATTCACATGATATGTTTGTGTTTTCTTTCCCTTCTCAGGATGAAGCACTTCATAGGTCACAGGTCCTTGCTTCTTCAGGACCTCAAATGGACCTTGCCATTTTGCCAGAAGCTTGTTGGAAGAGGTAGGAAGCAGCAACAGAATCTTCTGACCAGGTTTGAATTCACGCAGACGAGCTTTCTGGTCATACCATGTTTTCTGTTTTTGCTGAGCTTTCTCAAGGTGAAGACGGGCCTGCTCTCTATAGGACTCCAGGCGATCTCTCATCTGCAAGACAAAGTCAACAATGCCCCTCTCTTTACCATCTTCTGTCTGGTTCTCCCACTGGTGGCGCAAGAGGTCAAGAGGTCCCTGGACAGACCACCCATACAGGAGCTCGAATGGCGAGAACCCAGTTGAAGCTTGAGGTACTTCACGATAAGCAAAGAGCAGGAAGGGCAACCACTTGTCCCAGTCTTTTCCAGTGTCTGACACAAACTTTTTTAACATGGATTTCAGGGTCTGATTGAACCGTTCAACAAGGCCATCAGTTTGAGCGTGGTAGGGTGATGTGCGAATTCCGGTGATTCCCAGATGCTGGTGGAATTGGGCCATAAGTCGAGAGGTAAAGTTTGTGCCTTGGTCAGTGAGGATTTCGTCAGGAAACCCCACCCTGGAGAAGAATTGCACTAGTGCAGAGATTACCTTGGGGGTGGTGATAGAGCGCAGAGGAAAAGCCTCAGGAAATCTGGTGGAGTAATCACACACAACTAAGATGTACCTAAAGCCAGAACTACTCTTTTCAAGAGGACCTACGATATCCATGGCTACACGTCTGAAAGGTGTGGCAATAATGGGCATAGGCTGCAGAGGTGCTCTGTCAGTATGTCGAATGTGGCTGGTTTTTTGACATTCAGGGCATGAACTACAGTATTTCTGGACGTCAGAATACATAGAAGGCCAGTAGAAGCGACGGCTAATCCTAAGGTAAGTTTTGTTCTGTCCCAGGTGACCTGCCCATGGAATAGTGTGTGCAAGGTGTAGAACCAAAGGTCTGCAATTTGTGGGAACAACCATACGTTTGTCAGGGGAATCTGCCAAGTAAAGGATGTTATTCTCTAGAATGTATCTGTCTTTACAGGTAAATGACCCAGTGCTATCATCCTGTCCTACTTGGGCATACAAGGGAGCAAGGGAAGGGTCCTCTCTCTGAAGAGTGTCTATGTTTGTGGGGACCTGCCACTGACCAGTATTAAGGTGTGTGGTGTTTGGTAGATGTGTGGGTGATCCTAAAGCTTTCTCAAGACGACGTTTCTGACGTGACTTTTTTGGGCCCTCCTTCCCACCCTCAAACAGGCTATCAGACACAGAAGGAAGTGGCTCAATACCAACTCTGGTTTGGGAACGTGTTAACACTGGGCAGGAGACATTAACAGGGGACTGGGCTTCTTCTAACAATTCAGCCAAGACAGGCAAGTCCCTGCCAATCACCATGTCTTTGGGCAAGTCATTAACCACTCCCACCCGCAAAAGAAACACATTCTCAGAAACCTCAAGAGTTACATCAGCTGTAGGATAACATTTTACATCACCATGTACACATTGTATTTTGGTCAACACAGAATGGTCAATCAGACTAGGTGGCAAAAAATCCCCCTTTACCAAGGTCACAGCACTCCCAGTATCCAACATAGCTTGTAAAGGTTGACCATTAACCACTACAGAAATGTCAGTAGAATTTCCCAAACTGCTGGAAACAAAATCTCTAGGCTCAGTTATTACTGCTTCCCCTCTGTCTGATAAGAAAATGTCCCCCTCTCTTGGCACATAACAGTAGCTTGACAGTTTAGGTCTTTTAAGAGGACATACAGATGCCTTATGTCCTTGCTGCCGACAATAAAAACAAATCAAGGTACCTTTTGTTTTCTGTCCATCTCTCATGTCTTTAGGTGGTCCATGCTCTGGAGAAGGGCTGACAGTACCTTCAGTAGGTCTTGGGTCCCTCTGTGGTCTTGATGAAGAACAAGGCAGTCCTCGTCGTGCATTCAAGTACTGTTGAGCCAACTGTGCAGCAATCAGTCCATTTGCTGGCTCATGCTCCTGGACCCAGGTGCGGACATCTGTTGGTAGAACGCGCAACAACTGTTCCAGTATGATGAACTCCCCGATCTCTTCTTTGGTATGCAGTTCTGGTTTAATCCAGCGACGATAAAGTCCTTTGAGACGGTGGTATGTCTCCTTGGGTGTCTCTCCTGCTGGGGTGAACCTCCCCCTGAAGCGCTGACGATAAGTCTCGCAGGATATGTCAAACTTTGCAAGCAGTGCCTCCCTCAGGTCTGGATACGAGTTTGACAAGTCCTCATCCATGGACGTATATGCCTCAAGAGCCTTGCCCGTCAACAACGGAACAAGCCGGCAAGCCCATTCTTGAACTGGCCATTCCCAAGTCCTTGCCAGACGTTCAAAACGGAGAAGATAATTCTCAATGTCCTCCCCAGCCTGGAAAGTAGGCATTTTTGGCTCAGTCCCGTAAATGTCTCTGGGTCTCTGGCTGAGAACTGCTGCAGGGTGAAAACCCTGTGCCAGTTGTGGAACTGGCTCTGGAAACTCCGGGAGATCCAAGGGACGAGGCCGTCTGGGTGCTGGTGTGGGAAGAGGCACTCTGGGACTCTGGTCATCTGCAGACAACAAAGTCACTGAAGACCTTGAAGTCCCAGCTGCAGCAGGAGCACCTGGATTAATGCTCATCTCATCTGGTTGTAGGTGTGGTTTTGAAAGGCTTGTTCTCAACTCACGGAACTCGTGAAGTAGCCTCTCCTCTCGGTTCTGCTGGGTGGAGAGAAACTGGCCCAGAAGCGCTGTAAGTTCAGACACTCCAGATGACTTGTGCGGCTCAGCAGGTGGACGATCCCGTGCCTTTGGACGTGCACCCTGGGCTGTGTATTCCCCCTCTGAGTCCATTGTGTCCCACGGTTCATCTGTGTCTGATCCTGTAAAAGGATCTTTGGTCTTTACAGGAACCACCTTCTGTGAACGAAGACCAGTTCTCTTCGGCACCTTCACTGTCCTGCGTGTTGCCATCCCACCACTGCCACCATCTGTCACACCTTACTTATAGGTGCGGGTAGTTGTGCCGAAAAAAAGGTTGTGGGTTGAATGAAAAAATTATGGCAACTGCAGTAGCACATCCAGTGCAAGTGAATTTATTTGGTGAAGGTGCACAAATGCAGAAAAATACCAAAAGAAAACAAAAAAAGAAAACAAAAAAAAAAATAAACAAAACAAAATCTATTTACAAAAATGTACATAAGGAATCAACATATTCCTTAAGTCGTACATTGGTTCACACGACAACCAACCATACCATATCTCAACCTTAACCATCTTCTATCCAACATGAAATGAGGCCTTAAATAGGCCACCACTGGTCTACCCAACCCAGCCAAAACCAACATATTTTCCATTGCAGGGGGATACAATTATAAACAAAACAAACAATAAATCAAATTAACAGACAATGGAAAAATACATTCTCAAAATAATCATTATTCATGTCATAGGCCACAATCCAATATAATAAACATGAAAATAAGAAAAGGAAAGAATAATTAAAATATTTCAAATCCCTAAAGAACCCCCTCAAAATGGTATGGCCCAAAATGGGCCCAGTGAGCATGCCCCCAATTTTGCTCAGGCCCTATATAAGGGCAGCTAAAACAATTGTAGGGCCCTTTGCCAGACCAGGAAGAGAGTACAGGTGAGTGTATGAAATGCAAAAATTGTACCGGCAGCTATTAAAACAGAAATGTGTTCCCAGTAGCATACTTTTAACTGTAAAATATGTTAAATGTACCAAGCTAGCAGAATGTTAAACTTTTAAAAGGGGGAATTAGTATTAAATGGAAAAAATAGCTGTGTATGTGTATGCACTGAGAAAATTACAGCAGGGACAGAACAGGGCTGAAAACTAATTTGTTTGTTCTGTCACACTACATAATACAGCCGACTCCTCTGCTGACTCCGCCCGTTTCATGCTGAAATAAGCCGGCTCGCAATGAATCTTGGGATACTGTAGGCTGCGAAGGATACACCCGGTGCATCCTTCGTTTCCGAGGAAATGTAGGCTGCAATCGTTGGCTGCATTCGAAGGAGTCTTTGAAATGGGACAGCCTAGTCGAACCATGGTGACGTAATCGGCCTTCAAATGAGTGCTTCGAAGGATGCAGCCCCTGAATTGAGAAACAGCTAAAGTCTATGGTCCCACCCATACAGTCATTGGCCCCACCCCGGCTAGGTGTAACCCAGCCTTTTTACAATAACCACACCTTTTTAAATAGAGCTGAATAATGTTTTAAAAAACGAATTCTGTGGGGATATAAAAATAAGACAATATAAGCAGAGGTTACACGAGTTGCTGCATTTATATAAAGGAGGTAGAATTACAGTATATTGTAAAAAAAATGTGATAGAAAGTTGTCTGTTTTGCCATTGAAACCTATGAGGATGACCTGTGGGGTTTCTGAAACCGAACACCAGGGGGCGCCCGACCTGTGGTGGCTTCGCTTTTGAGAGACGGTGCTCTGTCCAGCTATATACAGTCAATGGGAAATACTAATAGGTGAAGCCGCCGGGAAAGAGGGGTAAAATACGCCCAAACGGGTATGATTTTCACAGCCAGACAATCATTGGAAGCTATAGGATGTGTTTAGAGTCTGTTATTTCTGCATAAGGAGAATCTACTATATACTGATTTAATTTTTGCACCTGCCTAATTTTGTTTAAAGAACTATTTCTTTAACACTCTCTATAAATCCTATAAACTTCATTTCACTTTTCAAATATCACTGTGTTTGTCTGCTATATGATATGATTTAACTGAAATTTCTGATCCAAACAACCAATGACTTCAAACGAAAAATCATAAAAATTATCAATTTTTTGCCCAAACTTTTCATTACCACTGTAAGTGGTTAACTTGAGTGCATAAACAGAGCCCATTCCCAAATGCGCTATCTAGGCAGCTGAATGTGCGGTAAATGGCAGCCAGTGTTTAAACCTGTTTGTTTGGCAGTGGGTGGTTAACATATGCAGCAATAAACTGTTTTTTATGAACCACCAACTAGTTGAAGTAGTAGTTGAAGTTTTGGATATGCGAACAATAATAAACAATTATGACAAAAAATAATAATATTTAGGACCAACAATTAATTTTGACAACATTTTATTTAAAGATTATTAGATTGCACTGTTTCATTTTGAATACAATGATTATGATATTGTTATTACATTACATTACATTACATTTTATTTGGCAGACGCTTTCGTCCAAAGTGACTTACAATAATGAAGTACAAAAGTAATATGAATTTAGATAACCTATTTTTAAAAGGGCTTAAAGGAGGTCGAAGGGAAATAAAGGGATAGAGAAGTGAAGGAGGGGAAGAAGGAAATGGTGTTAGAAGTAGTTAGTGTATTAGAGGTGTTAGGAGAGTAAGTGCTCTTTGAAGAGCTCTGTCTTCCTAACACCTATAATATGTTATACAAAAATATTATACAAAAAACATATGTTTTAATAAAAAAATATTAATAAAACTCAAATTAAATCAGCTACTTTAAAAGGTTTTACATTCTGCAGACATACCCACATTTATTTTTGCAAATCTACATTGCATGACAAAATAACATATGTTGTAATAGACAAACAAAGCTGTATACTGATCATAAAAATGCAAAAAGAATCTGCATTTCTAGCTTCAATCATTGCTAACTAACGTGCATTAAATACAAACATATACAAAACATTAATAGATGAATGGATCATATTAAAGAAAGTAGATGTAAAATCATCAGATGTTTACTCTCCTAAAGAAACACTTGTCAAGTTGCGGATCCCAACAGCCACTAGAAACAACATCAGTGCAAGAACTCTTCATTAATGCTTTGGGGTCTGAGCTGCAGCTTGTAAGCTCAGAATTTTGCTATGTGCAGAGCGAGGGGCCAGTCTGAGTGGCGAGAAGTTAAGCACTTCATTATTTGACTTAAATATGCAGTAAAAACATATTTATAATTTGTGGCATCAGTGAGACAATAACAAATACACAAAATGATACCTGTAAAGAGTGTTTGTCAAGGTGGGTGAAGAAGAGCCTGACTAAACCAAAACGTACTAAACTCCAAATGAATGCATGTGGTTCTGGAATGAGATGTTCTGTAAACAAACACACACGTGAGATTCAGGTGTCTACATCATTTACTGGTTTAGTTTATCTTCATGAGATAGTGGGAAGAACAAAAATAGAGAGAGCAGAAACAGTGCACATACGTATGTCTGTTAATTTAATTTAATGCTGGAATATTCTGTGTTATCTTCAATGTTCAGCGCTGTGGATGTTGGTGTTGATGTCTTAAAATGGACTACAGAAGAGTATGTCACATCATCCTGCAGACAAAGCAAATAAAAACATATCATTAAATGCACAAGCACATTGAACAAAACACTCGGTGGAAAGTGCCACAGACCTTTTCTTGAGGTTTTTCACGCTTGCTTTGTGCATTAACAGTGGCATACAGTGCCTCAGGTTTGCTCTGCAAGAACACAAAAGATGGCAAATTAGACACAATAAAAATGCACACATAATATTGTGCAAAGGAAGAATAAAACAACAATGTTCATTTTACTCAAACATATGCCTATACGTAGCAAAATCAGAGAAACTGATTCAGAAACTGGTCTCTTCATTTGTTCCAGAGCTGTATTTTATCATATATGATACATCATAGCTTCTTGCATGCTGGTTGGGCCCCTGCGCTAAAATAGCCAGATTCCACCATTGGTGGGCAACAAATACACATATTAATACAACAGAACAAAAGACATTGTGGAACATATTATATTGAACTGTACAGTAGTATGTACCTGTTTAGAAAAAATAAACATTAATATTGTGCACTAACACTGTGCTCTTCTACTGTAACTGTTTTTGTAACTATATGTTTTTGTGTTCTTATACTTGTGTTTTAACTTTTAAGCACTTTTAACTGTGCTCTTCTTCCTTTGTTCTTTTGTATGCTAATTGTGCCTTCTGTGCTCTTTTGTGTTTTTCTAACGGTGCTCTGCTGACTGTGCTCTTATAACTTTGAACTGGGGGTCGGAAGATACTTTCTAATGGAAGCCCCGCCCCTTTAGCGGAGAAAATGTAATGTTGTGCCCTATAGGTTCTTTTTAAAACAGGATAAACTGTAAAAGACAAGGTAAGCTGTTGTCAGAAATTGTATAAAAAAATAAAATAAAATAAAAAATAAAAAAAGATTTTTTTACCCCCTTTAGAAGGTGCTAGGGGGCTTAAGCAGTCAATTTCTTTGTAGCTGTAAGGATTTAGTTTAGCCTAATAACATAATGTTATTAGTACTTCTAGTTAGTACTAACTAGTTAGTATTAGTAATAACTATGAGCCTATTAGTACCTATTAGTACTAACTAGTTTTCCTACCATTGATTTGCTGATGATACTCAGCTCTATCTATCATAAACCTTTGACTGTGTGGATATTGCAGTGCCTCTCAGATACACTGTCGTGGATGAAGGAACGCCACCTTCAACTAAACCTAGCCACTGGTTCTTCCAGCAAAACCATTCCCATCAACTTGTTCTCACTCTCCCCAACAAAGGTTGCTAGGAACCTTGGAGCTAATGATGACCAGCTATCCTTTATACACTACAGTATGTTCCCTAAGTTGTGCGATCCTGCCGCTTTGCTATTCAATTTTGGACAAATTTGACAGTTCGTAACGCAACGGCCACCCAACTCATCACTGGGCCATTCTAACACAAGAATATTCTTTGATGTAAACCATTCCACTGTAGCTCAGGCTGTGTGTTTAGGGTCATTGTCTTGCTGAAAGGTAAATATCCTTCTCAGTCTTTTACGGCCTCCAACAGGTTTTCTTCCAGTACTGCCCTGTATTTAGACCCATCAATCTTCTCATCAACTCTGACCGGTTCACTGTCCCTGAACTGTCACTGTCACTGTCACTGTCCACAGCATGATGCTGCCACCACCATGTTTCATGTGTGGATGGTGTGTTCAGGGTGATGAGCAGTGTTATTTTTCTGCCACAGATACCACTTTGCATTTAGGACAAAAATTTCAATTTGGCTCTCATCTGACCACAGAACTTTCTTCCACATGTTTATTGTGTGCCCTACATGGCTTGTGGCGAACTACAAACAGTTCTTCTTATGTATTTCTTTCAGCAATGTTTTGCTGCTTGCCACTCTTCTATAAAGGCCAGATTTGTGGAGGGCATAGCTTATGGTTGTCCTGTGGACAGATTCTACTATCTGAGCTGTGGATTTCTGCAACTCCTCCAGACTGACCATGGACCTCTTAGCTGCTTCTCTGACCAGTGCTCTCCTTGCTCGATCTGTCAGTTTGAGTGGACGGCCATGACTTTTTTCATTTTTGGATGAAGGATTGAACAGTGCTCCTTGGGATGCTCAAAGCTTTGGGCATGGTTTTATAACCTAACCCTGCTTTAAACAACTTTATCTTTGACCTGTGAGTTCCTTGGTCTTCATGATGCTGTTTGTTCACTTGTGTTCCATTACAAATCACTTCTTCACAGAACAGCTGTTTTTATACTGAGACTAAATTACATGCAGCTGGACTCTATTAACTCATTAAATGACTTGCACTGGATTTTATTTAGGGGTTTCAGATTAAAGAGGGCTGAATACTTCTGCACATTACACTTTTGATTAAATCTTTGAAAACCATGTTTCATTTACCTTCCATTTTACAGTAATGTGCTATTTTGTTCATCACCTAAAATCTCAAAAAATACATTTAAATTTGTGGTTCTAAGGTGAAACACTTCAAAGGGTATGAATTAGTGTCAATTAAATGCAATGTACATATACAGCTTTGGAAAAAAATAAGAGACCACTTAAAATTATGAGTTTCTTTGATTTTCCCAAATAAAAAAAAACTCTGGAATATAATCAAGAGGAAGATGGATGATCACAGCTAAACTTGGTTTGGTCCAAAAGCAGCGTGTAAGACTGGTGGAGGAGAACATGCCAAGATGCCAACAAAAACTGATTAGACAACTGTGATTAGAAACCAGGGTTATTCCACCAAATATTGATTTCTGAACTCTTAAAACGTTATGAATATGAACTTGTTTTCTTTGAATTATCTGAGGTCTGAAAGCTCTGCATCTTTTTTGTTATTTCAACCATTTCTCATTTTCTGCAAATACATGCTCTAAATTACAATATTTTTATTCGGAATTTGGGAGAATTGTTGTTCGTAGTTTATAGATTAAACCAACAATGTTCATTTTACTCAAACATATAACTATAAATAGCAAAATTAGAGAAACTGATTAAGAAATTGAAGTGGTCTCTTCATTTTTTCCAGAGCTGTATTTTATCAAATAGCCTGAGTCCGCCACTGATGGGCAACAAATACACATATTAATACCACAGACCACCAACACAAATACAATCTTAACACTACTCACCTGTTTCTGCTCTGAGGTATCAGTGGGTTCTGATGACACAGTGCAGTACAAACCATCAGAGCAATCCTAAACAAACCCAGACAGATAAATGGATGTGTAATTAGCAATACATAGCTTATCCAGTTAAGAGAAGTACTGTAATAGTTCTAATATTACCTGTGTCACTGATTGTGTTACCTGATCTCTCTTCTGTCCTGCTTCTCCCTCACAGCTCTGCCCTCGTTTTTGAGCTGCACAAATCAAACCACACACACACTGACTCACACACTGCGACCACACAGAGCCCTACACACTGTGCATTATGGCAAAGGTAAAGCATGTGTGTGTGTACCTCTGTATCTCCAGTAGAAGACCCCTACAAGTATCATCAACAGAAGTAAACCCCCCACAGCCGCAAATATAAAGTAATGAGTGTTGCTGGTTGGTGGATGGGAGCCATCTTCATCTAAGAAAAGAAAAAAGAAAAGGAAAAAAAGAAGATAAAGGTTAATGTAACTGTATGTTATGTGTTATGTATTTGTCTGTATACACTTAATAATGTTGAGTTGGATGCAATGATTTAATTGCAGTTACTTTCGCCGCTGTCTTTGGCCTCTGGATTAAACGGTGGAGTTTTAGGAGCTGCTGTAAGCATAGAAAGGGCTAATGATTTCCATATCAAATAAAATCATGTAAGGTTTTTTTATCATGTAAAGAGGAAAGAGTAAAGAGGCATGGTGAATAAGAGCTGAGGTTTAATATGGATTGGGATAGTCGCATTTTTTACTTCATTAAAGAGCTGGAAATGAGCATTTTCCATTTCCATTTCAACACACCATGTTAGATTATCACACGTTCTGCAAAAAACTACTTAAATTAAAACAACATTATGTAATATTTTACCTGAAATAACAGCTTTATTATAAAATAACAGCCAGATCATGTTGCTGCTCCACTGATGTGTAATATAGAGAATAGCATTTATATCATTGTTACTCTGGGCTCAGCACTGCTAGCTGCACTATGTTACTCTATGATAAAATAGGCAGGACAACACATTAAAATAAATGGTAAGTTTTTTCTTATTTTTGCATAATACCACCATAATGTCAATTGTACTATTAATTTTTCCCTGGCAGCCTTGTTTGTATGTTCTTTTAAATAATAAGCTTTGATAAATCAATAAAATATAAGTGTATAAAAAAAATTCTCATATTCCTGTTGTTCCTGTGATTCTTCCATTGGCGCTTCAGTCCACATGTTTCTTTTACAACCCCGGACCAGAAAATGTTGCAAGTACAAAAAAATACAGTGTTTTAGTGTTAAGATAAAGGTTAATGTAACTGTTACTGAATGTAAAAATGTGTGTATACACTTGATGTTATTCAGTATGTTTGTATTGAGTTGAACGTAATGATTTAATTACAACCATTTGAGTTAAACATTGCTGTTGAAGTTCTGTCTTCGGCCACTGGATTAGATCTTTTAGGTGTAGTTGGAGCCACTGTAAACAGAGAGAAAGGGCTGATGATGTTCACATACAATAACTAATAGCAATTAAATCAAATTAAATCAGATCAGGTCACATCATATTAATAAAGGTGTATGGGTGAGTATGTAGGGGCATAAAAAACAATATATGCATACTATAAATGTATACAGTTAACCTACACTATGCATACTTATATCGTGCTGTTTACATGTGCAATGTACATGTTTAAATATCTCTAAAAGCAAAAATGGGGTGTCTTAATTTTGTACTGTGGGTTTTTTAATAAATAAACCAAAGCCATCGAACTGATGTGTATAAGTCACCGTGCCAACCAAACCCCCAATGTGCAATATAAACTGTTTGATTTATTTTATACCTTGCATGTCTCCTGATGATTGTTCTCCCATATTTGGATGATAATCTTGGTTTGATATCATTTGTATCTGCTTTTATATGTTAATCATATGTTAATTAATTCTGGTATGGCATGTAATCAACGTAGGTAGAGTGGTTCTGGGACTCTATATATAGAGTACACGAAACAAACACTTTATATTACCAGCACAGCATATCAAAAAAAACTATTTTTTCTTAAAACATTTAATAAAATTATTTTCAAATTTCACAACCCTTATCAAGTTGACCTCGTAAATTGGTTCATGGACTAGAAGCCCACGAAAGGTCGGAATGTGGTAATTAAAATTAGTTTTCTTTATAGATATTCACACCATATGTTAATGCAATGTAACTGTAACAAGCAAGTGGCTGCTCAAACGGGCTTGTGTGTGTGTAAGGGGTCAACCTGCCCTGGTCTCTTGAGGACACTCAAGAGTCTTTTAATTTACAGATCAGCAGGCCAATAATAGGGAGGCACCAGCCTCCGAGGTCTTGCCTTAGAAGTTAACAATTTCCCCCTGTATGCTAGCCAATAGCTCGTTAGCAAGATAGATAAGAGCTAACGAGGCAGGTGAGGTCTTCTGAGGACGCTCAAGCTTCCTTTTAATAAACAGATCCTGACTTGACGTAATGACAAAACCGAAGGGGTTAAGTAAGTGGAGCCTGAAGCCCACCTGTGTCCCAGCCCACCAAGAATGTTCAACCCATTTTAATGTAATAAAACCTTATGTTTTTGAGTCTGTAAGCCCCACCTGTGTCCCAGCCCACCTAGAAGGTTCAACCTATTTCTTTTTATGTATAAAACCTAATGTAAACTAGAAGACTTGTGGTTCTGATCTGCTTTGTAAGGTGGAAATTACCTGCTAAATAAAGCTGTCTTCTCCTTTCTTTTAAAACTGATTCCGTCTGTTTTTTAGTTTTAGTTTCATTTTCAACAAAGTTGTATGCTTAGAGAACTTAGACAATTTTAGTAAGCAGTGGTGAGCACCGGTTTCCTCTCGGGGGAACCATCCTAAACGACGTATTTAGATGCGTCAGTACACAAATGTTATTCAGTTAAAATCCTGGTACATTATGCACTATGTAATTGATAAAATAGGCAGGACAACACATTTCTGGTCACAAAACTGGTCACATTTCTTTAAAATCCTGTGATATTCCATTAGCAAATAGGCACAAAAAATGCAGTGTTTCTAAAGTTAAGATAAAGGTCAATGTAACTGTTTGCTACTAAATGTGTATGTGTGAATACTTTTAACATTATATGTGTGTATTGAGTTGAATGTAATGATTTTATTACAACCATTACACCAGGTATTGTAAAATGAATGAGAAGGGGGTTTGAAGCTTTCTAAAAGTAGATTTAGTGGAAAAAATTCATAATTTCTAAGTTTTACTTCAGTTGTAGTTATATTGCATTAATCTCTCAGCATTGCTAAACTAAATAACCATATATTTATCCATACGTTTAAATATGTTCATATACAAAAAGGTTTTCAAGGGGTGAACAAAAGGCATTCAGTTAAAATCCTGTATACGCTTTAAATATTGTACTTTGCCATCTGTTTTAAAAAAGTGTCAGTCAAAGATTTTTATCCTTACCCAATGATTTCACCATATCAGGGGTTCTTAATATGAGGGTTGTGGCCCCCAAGGGTGTCCTGACATGGTCTTTAGTGGGTAACAAGAGTGATGCTAATTATGGTTGTCTATTCACTAAATCAGACTGACTCGATCACTGTCCTGCTCAACAATTTGATTTAGGTTTATTCACGTGCAATGTGGGTCTAGATGGGCTTATATTCACGATTGTGATTTAAAATGTATATTACAGACACCTTAAAAAAAGAACAAATCAAGAACATAATCTATGAGAAGGTACAGTATATGTCCAGTGATAGGTCTAGACTAGATTAACAGCTAATGTTAAAGTCTGTCTAAAATGATTTACCTTTAACAGTGAGTCTGATGTTGATGTTTTCATTATGTTTATTTGTACACCTGTAATATCCTGCATCCTCTTCGGTCAGGTGTGATATGAGTAGAGAGAGATTAGCTGGAGAGAGATTATCAAACAGCTGAACTCTGTTTCTGTACTGATCACTCTCACTGGATATCTCCTCATATCTGTTACTGATTATGTTGTGTTTCTTCCAGATGAAAGTATCAGGTTTGGTTTGTAGATCAGTGCAGGAACAGGGCAGCAGTACTGACTCTCCTGTATGAGCTGTGATGTATTTTAACTCTTGATGGTTCAGTCTGCAGCCTGAGGAAAAACAGAGCAGCGTTCATTTTCAGATTCTTTTTATAGGTGTATAAAACAGTCTGTACCATTCAGCTTTGACTCTATGGTATGTTCTGTAATATTCAGCATCCACTGCTGCTAAAGTCAGCCTGTCAGATCATCCCAGACCATAATACTCACTGGAGTTCTCAGGACTGGATAAACACACCTGCTCTCACTTTCACAATCAAGTAGTTTTGAAAAGTTCTGCACAGAAACCCTCTCACTACAGAGTCTCTGATGTTCTGTAGGTGGATTCTGAGCAACTGTTTTCTGCTTACTGATGTTTTCCTGATCTCTGATATTTTCTATTTTAAATTCTGTGCTGATTCTGGACTGAAAGGAAATGCATGTGTAAAGCATGTCCTGTAGGATCCTGTAGAGATGCTTTATATCACAAACACCTCCAGACTGTAAGTTGAGCCCAGGAGCAAGAATTACCAGTTCTCTACATTTAAAGCAGCTTTCTGTATGTTAACCAGAGTTTCACCTGCAAAAACATGTAAAAGTAACAGCTTTCTCTTTTTTCATATTTTACATTCTTCTGAAATTAATAATATAAAGTAAAAGACAAGGACAGACAATTCTGACCAAAGAAATAAGCAAGTCTTCAAGTCTACATCACTCTAATGTTATTTTATCATATACACATAGTATATGAGAGTAGATTTATAATTTGTAATTAATAATAATACATATAATAGTATTACCTTCAACAGTGAGACTAATGTCTGTGAATCCATAGTCCTTAACCTCACACCTGTACCATCCTGCATCCTCTTCAGTCAGGTGTGATATGAGTAGAGAGAGATTAGCTGGAGAGAGATTATTAAACAGCTGAACTCTGTTTCTGTACTGATCACTCTTACTGGATATTATTGTCCATGTGTTTGTGTATTTCATCCAGGTGAATGTCTCAGGTGTGAAGCGTAGAGAAGTGCAGAAGCAGGGCAGCAGTACTGATTCTCCAGACCGTGCTGTGATATCTCTTGTTGCATGCTTGTTTTCCAGAGTGCATCCTGCAGAAACACATATTAGCATAAATATCTCTCTATCGACCAGTGGAGAGGTTTTTTTTGTTCACTCCTTTTTATTAGTTTATGGTCATTTTTAGATCATCAAATAAACCACACAGGATACTGAATATTTACATCAATCTCACAGATCATTTCTTTACAACTGAGATAGTGATTACTATACTATACTATACTATACTATACTATACTATACTATACTATACTATATCATAATATAATATACAACACTACAGTGTACTGTTAGGATTACAGAACCAAAATAAACAGAATTTAGATTTTGTAAACCTGCTACAACAATTCCTAATAGATACTTTTTTGTGGTTAATAAAATATTTTGCAATACCATTGCTAACCCTTTTTTACCCCTAGCCCTTTATTTTTAAGGCTAAGAACTTTGTAACCTCTTACTAAAAACACTCTATTCATCTAAGAGTAACCTGATCCACTTGTAGTATTTAAGTTATTTTTGTGCAGTTCGAGCTAAAAATAACTTAAATACTACAAGTGGATCATAAACTACATCCAACACCAACACATATTTTAATCCATTGTATTTTTGTATTTTAATCCTGGGTTTATTCATTTGATTTACTATTGACAATAATAATAAACCACCTGTGCAAGTAACGTTTATTATATTATATTCTTTTTTTACACTTTTTTCCTACTGATGTTAGGAATAAATACAACAAAGATGCCCAAGAAATTATACAATTTTTAAAGAGCCTACATTAACAGCGTTTCCTTTTTGCTGCCCTTACAGCGTCTCAACACTGCTACTGGTTAACTCAGAAACAGCTCAAAATCTCATTCTGATTTACCAAATACAGCCATAGAATAAAAAGCATTGTAGATATCCTAGCCAGCAAGTAAGATCAGCACCACCAGTAAATCACAGTGCAAGCTCACCACCTAAAGAAGAAATAGAGTGTGTCTTCACAGGTAACAAAACTCTTAAACTAAGGGTGCTTTCCAGAGGTGGAAAGTAACGAATTACATTTACTCACGTTACTGTAATTAAGTAGATTTTATGAGTAATTTGTAATTTAAATAGTCAATTTTAACACAAGTAACTTACTTCGCTACATTGGAAAACTCCCCGTTACTGAGTAAAAAATAAAATGCTGGGAAAAAAAACAATTGTCTGAATGAAAAAATAAATAATTGAACCAATATGGAACGCGATTTGATGGGCGGTGGACGGTGATTTGTCGAGTTATGCTACCCATCGATATGTGCTTCTTTACGGCACTGTGCATGCGCCGACAAACATTCTTTTTTGTATGATTTCATGTTTTTAATGATAATTCCTTAAGTTTTTATTGGGAACATTAAACAATAAGCTTGAATGTTAAAAAAAAACATGTAAATAGCAGTTAAAGCAGAGCACTGGCAAGTTAAAAAATAATGAACTGTAAAACTATAAAAATACAGTTTATAGTCACCTATATGACCATAATTGTTACAGAAAAGAAAATAATGGATCATAGAAAGCTATGCCACTTGTTCTTAAAAATGTTTTATGGGCTGGTCTAAACAAATACTGCCTGAAAGGTCCAAATTATTATGTGGAATAATAGTTCATTAAAACTATTTAATTTATGATTTGTTGTACTTTTTTACATCAAATAATTAAAAGTAACTATGTAACTTTTACTCAAAGTACATTTTAAATTGAGAACTTTTTTACTTTTACTTGAGTAGAATTTTAGCAAAGTAAAGGTAATTTTACTTAATTACAATTTTTCTGTACTTTTTCCACCTCTGATGCTTTCACACCTGCCTCGTTTGGTCCGGACATTCTGACTTTTCAGTTTGGTCCGAACCAAAGTAGCAGGTGTGAAAGGGGCCGCGAATCACGGTCCGGACCAAAGGACCAGATTTTGGTCCGACCAAGAGAGGTGGTCTCGGTCCGGATCTTCTGAACCATGGTCCAGTTCGCCTGCAGTGTGAAAGCGCTTTTCTGGATGGTTTGAACTTTCGGACCAATTACAGGAAGCTGAGCAGGCGTTCCTCAACAACGGCAGCAGAAGAAGAAAAATAACCTACTGCTACTGACTGCAGCCTGCGGGAAGGCGGAGTTGGACATCCAGCGCGTCCAGTCCCACCCACTTTGTCCACGCCACGCCTTGTCAGTATCGCAAGCTTGTAGTGTATAAACAGTATTTAATCCGTACAACGCGGCACATTATATTTAAAGTTCGCTAACTGCCCTGTACATTGTTTACTTCTGTTCAGAGGCGGAGCTAAGACATGATGCTGACAAAGTGGGTGGGACTGGACGGCATGACGCTAACAAAGTCCAGTGCGTCCAGCTCCACCTTCCTGCTGGCTGCAGTCAGTACCCTCTCAAAATAACCGGAAAAGCAGGAAAAATGAGCCGTGGATACAGGTGCTTCAGGACAAGCACGTTCGTTTTGGCGAATTTTAACTAACCTAGAGTACTGTGCCTGAAGTTGCTGCTGCTGGTATAAAAACCACAATAGCAGCACTACTATGGAGACTAAATGAATCTGTTCATTCATTTTATCCTTATCCTGGAAAGGCTTCCCGACAAATGAACCACCCGCTGAATTGTTAACAAGCCAACGTCAGACGCATGTCCTTCTAAAACCAATCAGCGTCAAGTTATGGAAAACGCATCGATGCGTAAGTGATGATGAAAGGATGTAGGAGTATCACACAAAGGTCTTTGGTGCGCTCCCTAAACTGCAGTGTGAAAACAAAAATAAGCGGACCAAATTTATACAATGTAGCAAACACATAAATTACAGAAATCGTTCACTCGAATTACAAAAATCGTTCACTCGAATTACAGAAATCGTGAGCATGAATTACAGAAATCGTGAGCACGAATTAAATAAAATCGTGAGCACGAATTTAATAAAATCGTGAGCACAAATTTAATAAAATCGTGAGCACAAATTTAATAAAATCGTGAGCACGAATTAAAGAAAATGTGAGCACAAACTGCTACAGGGGTTGGACAATGAAACTTAAACACCTGTCATTTTAGTGTGGGAGGTTTCATGGCTAAATTGGAGCAGCCTGGTGGCCAATCTTCCTTAATTGCACATTGCACCAGTAAGAGCAGAGTGTGAAGGTTCAATTAGCAGTGCAAGAGCACCGTTTTGCTCAAAATATTGCAATGCACACAACATTATGGGTGACATACCCAGGGATGCAACTACATACTTTTTGAGGTGTATGCAAACATACTATAATTCTATAATTTATTTTTATGATTCACCATCTAGTTACGTACTTGTTATGATCTGTTATATTGTAAATACAGCACCTGTCCTGCAGGTGCGCCACAACGGAAAAAAAAAAACATGCCTGGGAACGTTCTCTATGGGGCGCCTGTGTTTTGGAGGAAGTGACAGGAGGATAGATGGGGAAGGAGTGGATGGGCACCTGATTAGTGCTCTGTTTCTTTTTTTTTGGTGTGTATTATCAGGGCCTGGGTATGTAAAAGACCAGGGCTTAGTCCAGTTAATTATATTAGTTTATTAGCTGATTAGTTGGAGACCAGGGTTAAGAAACTCTTTTAAACTAAGTATAGTATAAGTACTAAATTCTAGCTATCCACTATCCACTAAATTTGGCTTCCCTACTAGCCCACCGTGCTCCACTAAACCAGCAAGCTGATTGGCTGTTTCTCCTGAAAGGCAGAACTTTATGCTTAAACTGGCTCTGTGATTCGCGTCAAGAGATTTTCCATTCACAGCGGACAGCGGTCTCCTCATTAATAATATAGCTGAGCTGAGTGAAACGATTCGGCACTACTGGTAATTTATGCGGGGCTAAAGCACCAGAAGACCAGACCAGGCGACGCCCCTGTGTATTATCACACATGAACAAGCAGCTCTTACAGAAAATGCCGACTAGAAATAATTTTCCGGCTTTGATTTGGCGCCCCCTCTAGTGCAGCGCCCCTATGCGTGGCATACGCTGCATACACACTTTTTGCGCCACTGGACATACCAGAGTTTAAAAGAGGACAAATTGTTGGTGCACGTCTTGCTGGCGCATCTGTGACCAAGACAGCAAGTCTTTGTGATGTATCAAGAGCCACAGTATCCAGGGTAATGTCATCATACCACCAAGAAGGACCAACCACATCCAACAGGATTAACTGTGGACACAAGAGGAAGCTGTCAGAAAGGGATGTTCGGGTGCTAACCCGGATTGTATCCCAAAAACATAAAACCACGGCTGCCCAAATCACACAGAATTCAATGTGCACCTAAACTCTCCTGTTTCCACTAGAACTGCCCGTCACCACAATAAATTATTGTGGTCTAAAACCAGGTGTTTCAGTTTCATTGTCAAACCCCTGTATATCGTTCACTCGATTTTGTTTTTTTTGTAATCCACAGCCCCATCCGGGCTTTTTTTTTAAAAGCCAGAACACAGTAAACTTTAAACCCTGTCCTCTTAAACAGTTAGCTTCACAGACCTTTGTTTGAGACCACAGCGAAGGGCTGTTTAAAGTCCCACCATTATCCTGTTTAAAGCTTGCACACCCTAAAACACACACACATGCTCCTCTGGCACGCACCTGCAAAAGCACATGTGCATTTTCATAGACCACTGCAGTCATGCGTCATTCTGTAGTCCTCATATGCCCATATTTGGGGTTCCGTGTCTAAGCTGCATTTGTCTATGGTTGAAATGAATGGGCTTTTCAAAAAGTCACCTGTATCCAGTGTTGGGCACGTTACTTTGAAAAAGTAATTAGTTATAGTTACTCGTTACTTCTCCAAAAAAGTAACTGAGTTACTAACGGAGTTACTCCACTATAAAAGTAATTAGTTACCAGTAAAAGTAACTATCGCGTTACATTTTATTATTCGCCGTCAAAAAAAGGAAATCAATTATGCATTTACTATTATTATTAGAAAAATAACAGAAAATAACAAAAAATAACAAACGAAAATAAACCCAAAATGTTGACAAAAATATAATCTAACGAATTTCAAAAAAATAAAACGAAATTCTCCACACAACCAAAGAAAATTACTAAAACTTGTAAAAGCGGAAAAACGCGTCTGGGGATGAAATTTAACAAACCAAGCCACACTCAAAAGAAATATGTATATATAAAACAAAATAATGGACAAAAACAACAATTTAATGCCCGTTAAAATTGTATTAATATAACAGCTTCACCAAAAGAGAATAGAGCTTAGATCGTGCCCAAAAAATCCGACCCAGCCGGAGCCCGTGCACGTTCTGCCCAAGCCCGAACCATAAACTGTCATTATGAGCCCGACCCGATCCGTCTATTTTCGGGCTGATTGAATGAGCGAAATATAATCAGAATGATGTTAATTAACACTGTAACATAGAAGCATAGAACTATTATTTAATTTAAATGATTTTTAAGAACAGCTACACACAATGCTGCAAGTCAAACGCGGAGGCGTTCACGTGCCCCCAGAGCTACGTGATTACATTTTTCATTTTTATTATAGTTTAATTTTATTTTGTTTTTATTTTTTCTGTTCATTTTAGGGTGGGCTTGCTAGCGCGTGCGCTTTACACAAGAACTAACGGACCACGAGGTGCCGCGCGCTCGGCACAACAACTCCCGCTGTACAACTCCGCTGTACAACAGCGCTTATAAATAAATTAAACACAAAAATGAGGGTATTCTATCAGTAATTTCAGTTCGTTTTAGTTAGTTTTATAAACACAAAATACAGTTCGAGATAGTTATGTTTTTCCTTTTAATTACTGTTTTTATTAGATTCAGTTAACACAAATGTTTTTCACTTTCAGTTTTCGCTATTTCGTTTGCTTTAGTGAACAATAATAATTGGTTACTTAGCAACATTGTGATTATCACACCAGAGCTTTATATAACATAAAAATAGGAGCCTGATTTCGGGTCGGTCCTCAGGTCAGGTGGGATTCGGGCAGAGAATCTAAGCTCTAAAATAGAAAGCAGCAGCACCACAAAAACCGGAGCAGCTAAAAAGAGTTTAACGTCCTTAATTCGGAACTTGGCCTGTCCACGGCAATCACTGAATTGATTAGAGCACGCAAATCGTCACAATTGTGCCTCACTTCACCACGCCAAACCACAGCCACAGCGGCCAGAAGCTCAAGTTCACCGGACAGAGGAGGGGTTAACCAGGGCAAAGCGAAGTAAAAAAAAAAAGTTCATAGAGCTGCTAAAGTAACGTGCAGTAACGAGGTGTCGGAAATGGTAACGGCGTTATAGTTACAGTCATAGTAATTAGTTAGATTACTCGTTACTGAAAAAAAGTAACGGCGTTAGTAACGCCGTTAGTTTTAACGCCGTTACTCCCAACACTGCCTGTATCACATTCTGTACTAAATAAATATGTTCAGTATGTTGTACATCTTATTCTGTATACCTTTACCTCCTGAACATCACTGGATCCTCTGAATTACGAGATCATTTAAGAGCCGTAATTAAAATAATGCTAGCTTTTAGGTAATGCTACAGCGCACTGAACTGACATCACAGCACATTATACTGGTCAACCACTGTGGTTATACTAACAGACCAGCTACACCATCAAACTCAAAATACATAATTTGTTGTGCTGTTCAAGATTAACTCAACCAGCCTGTTTACTCCCCAGCCTCTCTGGATTTTACAGCAGGTCAGTAATGTGGTTTATAGTGGTTTGTTTATTTTATGAAGATTCAAAGTTTATTATGCAATGAAATAAATAAGATAAGTTTGGTGTTTCTGTTCACTGATTTAGTACATTAAGCTATTTTTATAGTTTTCCTTATAATAGGTTTCACTGGAAAGAAAACCCACATTAAGCCTTTTTTACATTAAGTGTTTTAAACTCTTATTGATGCTTCAGTTAGCTAGGCTAGATTAGCTCTGTGGTTCTGTAGTAACACTCAACTGTTTGTTTTTCTTCTGTAACACAGTCAGCTCGCCTCAGCCAATGCAGTTAGTTAGTTAGTTAATTGATTAGTAAGTTGATTATTTGGATCAGGTGTGCTCAGGGGCATAGCAGCACATTTTTTGCCCTGTACACTCTCAATGTATTATTATTAGCAAAAATAAAAAAGGGTATTTATTTAAAATAAAAAAAGCATAAATAAGGTTTTAAGCTACAATCAGATCAGATTATATTGACGAGTGGTTCTTTCATTCACCACCTGTATTGATGCATTTGGCCTACTTGGGCTCAAATACCTAAAACATTAGGCTATGTCTGGTTTGTGTACTAACGTTTTGATTCATGGCACTCTTTTCAAATTTTGATTTAAAAGCATTTGCTCTTGAACAGGAGACAACTGTACACTCTCAAACACATCTACAAGCATAGGAGAGGAACTGCTAATTGTTTTTCTATGTTCTCACCACCTACATCTCTCTCTCTCTCTCTCTCTCTCTCTGGCAAAAATGTATGGCAAAAATCATAATCACAATTATTTTTAATTGATATTGAGATCACAGTTATTGAACATGATTATTCATTGGCTTTGGTAACATCATGAATTTATTGAGCATTTACAATAGCTTTTAAGCACAGCACTGCACTCCAATGCTAAAGACAAAAATAATAAATTGCTTTATTGCTTAATATATTACTAGTGTGCACTTGAGCATACAGTGATATTGGTAGGCTATATACAGTTGATATATGCAGCAGAAATATCGCTAGGTGGGTCATTTATTAAGTCTTAGCAGGGGTTTCTCTTTCAGTTCTGCTGTGTTAATAGACAATATGCTATAGCACATGCACTGAACCAAAAGAATAACTTACTTTAAACTTAAGGTAAACAACTGGCATTTAGGCAGCAATTCTACCAGTCAGCATCTCTCTCTCTCTCTCTCTCTCTCTCTCTCACTCATCACTCTCGCGAACCAGCATAGCAACGTAAGGGGGGGTCGGAGGGGGGAGCTCACTCTTGAATACTTGGAACAACAAGCTCACCTGTATTTGCTTATCTCTAACCTCAGACTCATCTTCTGAAGAGCCCCCAGGAATAACTACTGCTGCTCCAGCGCAATTGTTTGTTTCTGAATCTGGTTAATGTTGATAACTAACGTTAACCGGCTCATAATTGTCTTTATATTTACAGCCGCAAGCCTGGTTGGCGACTAGCAACTGCAACTTCTACGGCTACACTCTCTGTCAGTTCTGTAATACATTTCACAGTGAAACCAGCGGTGAAATACACAGCTATATGTTAGCGTTTGTTGCTTATCACCAGCTCACATTTTGAGAAAATGAAATATATTAATTCATTACTTGTTTTGTCCAGTGCCCTAAAATGCTGCTCGCTGCTGGAGACACATGGGGGTGGTGGAGAGTGGTATAAAACACACTATAATCACCATCTTTACTGAAATGTTATATCGTTTTTTTGACCAAGATTGAGGCTAAACGTGTGCACGCAGCTACAAATATAACCATGTAAAACTCAGTTTAGTTTTGGTGTGTTGTTTCCATGATATGAAAGTGAAATATCATTTAGTCAGAGATTTTATCTGTTCTAGTGTTAAAGAGAGTCTGGTTATATTCTATTGTGAGTAACTAGTGGAAGGGGCTCACTTACGAGATTCTGAGAACAGGGTTGTTGTATTTTCCTGCTTTGACCATCACAGAACATAAACAACCTCTCACACAGTTTGTCGTTGCATTCAATTCATAACCAGTCGTTGTCTGGGGGCCTCAGGCATTTCCTTAGTTTGCTTGTACCGTTGCGGGACACCACGAGGGAAGCCTCTGCTTACTAAAAGAACATTGCTGCATGCCTGAAGTTAGCAAAAGCACATTGACTTCATACTGACAAAATGTTTTGACGACAGATGAAAAAGATTGAACTTTGTTGAACTAATTGTTGCACATCACCATGAAAACATCATCCCATGATGTAAAGTAGAAAGATAAATTTCCAAGTGTACTTTATCTACAAGATAAAGTCAAAGTCAAAGTGGTTTTTATTGTCATTTCAGCTATATACAGAGTACACAGTGAAACGAAACAACGTTCCTCCAGGGACCATGGTGCACATAAACTCAGTGTAGACAGAACAAAAAGTGCAACAGTACAAAAAGTGCAGACAGACAATACAACACAATACAGACAAAGAATAATAAATAACAAGACAGTGTGCAAATTATGCAGTGTGCAAAAAAGACCAGTGAGGTAGTAATTACCTCTATTACGCTGTGTGCAATAGAGTCCAGTGAGGTAGTAGGGTTTTTTAGTGCTTTCCATTTTCTGGGGTAAGTGGGGTAAGAGTGACAGTACAGAAAAGAAATCAGTTCAGTCTCTGCAGTTGAGGAGTCTGATGGCTTGGGGGTAGAAGCTGTTGCAGAATCTGGTCGTGCAGGACCGGATGCTGCGGTACCTTCTTCCCGAAGGCAGGAGGGAGGACAGTTCGTGTGAAGGATGGGTGGGGTCATTCACAATGCTCTCAGCTGTCCTCACAATACGCTGGAGGGTCTTGCGGTCAGAGACGGTGCAGTTCCCAAACCAGGCAGTGATGCAGCTGCTCAGGATGCTCTCAATGGTCCCTCTATAGAAGAGTGTGAGGATGGGTGGAGGGAGACGGGCCTTTCTCAGCTTCCGGAGGAAGTAGAGACGCTGCTGGGCTTTCTTGGCTGTAGAGCTGGTGTTCAGGGTCCAGGTGAGGTTATCTGCTAAGTGGACACCAAGGAACTTGGTGCTCTTAACAATCTCCACAGAGGACCCATCGATGTTGAGTGGAGAGTGGGTGTGTTGTGCTCTCCTGAAGTCAACAACCATTTCCTTTGTCTTGTCCACATTCAGGTGAAAGTTGTTGACTGTACACCAGTCTGTCAGCCGCTGCACCTCCTCTCTGTATGCTGACTCGTCGCCTTTGGTGATGAGACCCAGCACGGTTGTATCATCGGCGAACTTGATAAAACTCTTAGAACTGTGTTTTGCAGCACAGTCTTAAGTCAGCAGGTTGAACAGTAGAGGACTCAGGACACTGCCCAGTGTTCAGTGTGATGGTGCTGGAGGTGCTGCCCCCGAACCGGACTGACTGGGGTCTCCCCGTCAGAAAGTCCAGGATCCAGTTGCAGAGGGGGGTGATGAGGCCGAGCGAGCTTAGCTTCCTGATGAGGTTTTGTGGGATGATGGTGCTGAATGCTGAACTGAAGTCTATAAACAGCATTCTGACGTAAGTGTCCTTCTTACCCAGGTGGGTGAGGGAGAGATGAAGGGTGGTGGTGATGGCATCGTCCGTGGAGCGATTGGGATGATACGCAAACTGCAGGGGGTCCAGTGAAGAGGGCAGTTGTGTCTTGATGTTCCTCATGACTAGCCTCTCGAAGCACTTCATGATGATGGGTGTAAGTGCAATGGGACGGTAGTCATTGAGGCAGGACACTGTGGACTTCTTCGGCACGGGGGTGATGGTGGTGGACTTGAGGCACGTTGGGACAGTGGCGCTGCACAGGGAGATGTTGAAGATGTCCGTGAGAACATCTGTCAGCTGGTCTGCGCACTCCCTGAGCACTCTGCCGGGGATGTTGTCTGGTCCTGCAGCTTTCCGTGGGTTGACTCTGTGCAGAGTGTTCCTCACGTGCACTGCAGTCAGGCACAACACCTGCTCGTCCGGCTTGGGCATGGTCTTTCTCACCATCGTGTTGTTTTGTGCCTCAAACCGTGCATAAAAGTTATTCAGGGCATCAGGGAGGGACGCATCACATTCACAGGACGGTGGCATTGTCATGTAGTTGGTGATTGCCTGGATGCCCTGCCACATGCGCCGTGCATCACCCGTGTCCTTGAAGTGGCTGTGGATTCTCTGGGCGTGTGCGCGCTTTGCCTCTCTGATGGCTCGTGACAGGTCGGCTCTCGCTTTCCTCAGGGCCACCTTGTCACCCACTCTAAAGGCGGAGTCGCGGGTCCTCAGCAGCGCACGTACCTCAGCAGTCATCCAAGGCTTCTGGTTTGGGCGTGTAGTGATGGTCTTGGAGACAGTGACATCATCAATACACTTGCTGATGTAGCCAGTGACTGATGCTGCATACTCCTCCAAATCAACAGAATCGCCTACAGTAGCAGCCTCCCTAAACATGTCCCATGCAGTGCACTCAAAACAGTCCTGAAGGGCAGAGATGGAGCCTGCCGGCCAGGTTTTCACCTGCTTCTGAACTGGTCTGGAGCGTCTGATGAGTGGTGTGTATGTTGGAGTCAGCCAAACACAAATGTGGTCCGAGAAAGCGAGGTGGGGGCGGGGCTCCGCCCGGTACGCGCTGGGGATGTTTGTGTAAACAAGATCCAGCGCGCTCGCTCCTCTCGTTGCAAAGTCCACATGTTGATGGAATTTAGGGAGCACTGACTTGAGATTTGTGTGGTTGAAATCTCCGGCGATAATAAACAGTCCGTCTGGGTGTTTGTTCTGCAGATCGCTGATAGACCGATAGAGTTCACACAGAGCCTCTTTAGCATTAGCACCAATGCTAGCGCTGGGTGGGATGTAAACAGCAGCTATTAGCACGGTGGAGAACTCCCGTACTAAATAAAAAGGTCTGCACTTGACTATCGGGAACTCCACCAGCGGAGAGCAGTGTGTAGAGCCGCGCTCCTATCCGCTCTGAACGTGGTTAGCCCGGCTAGCTGAATGGCGCTGTCCGGAATGATGGCGTTCAGCCACGATTCCACAAAAACCAAAACACAGCAGTCTCTGAACTCTGGGTAGTTCGCTGGAGTCGGATGTAGTCCAGTTTATTGTCGAGGGAACAGACATTTGCCAGAAAGAGCGATGGTATAGCCGGCCGGCTAGGACTAGCCTTTAGCCTCGCGCAGATCCCGGCTCTCTTTCTGCTCTTACGCTCGCACCGCTTGCGATGGCACTTCCGCTGGGCTCCGGCGTCAGGAAACACCGCGGGCTGCAGGCCTGGGTCTCTTAGCAGGCTAAGCTCAAGTAGCGTCTGCAGAACCTCGTCCGGTAGCGTGTTTTCTGGCTGATTTCTCCACTGTAGCAGGGTCTGGCGGTGGTAGAACATGTGCACGGGTGTTCCGATGCACATATTTGCAGGAAATAAACGGAAAAAACGACAAATAGTAACACAAAAGCACCATTAATCGGACCCGCAGCAGCCGCTGCGTGTTAACGCGCCGCCATCTTGGTGAGGTCTCTGTACTTCAACTGAGAGTGACTGTACTTCAACTGAGAGTGACTGTACTTCAACTGAAACCCTGTAGAAGTTGGGTGATGCAACAGGACAATGACCCAAAAACCAGAGCAAGTCCCCAACAGAATGGCTTAATAACGGGATAAAATTCTTCCTAAACAATCGAAAAATTCCAAATTGTTCACATACTTTTTTTTTTACCACTGTATAATTAATTACAATAATGCACACATAATAACAATGATATAAAATAAATAATAAAATAATGATTGGCACAAAAAGTAAAATATAAAATTTGGTATAATTTTCTGACACCTGGTGGCTAATATATGCACTGCATGTATGAAGAAATTACAGACATAATTAATAAAGATATTTTAAATTACTGGAGCTACATTTTAAAAGCAGCTCAGAATGTAAATAATTCTAAATATTAATTATCAGCTTAGATTTAAATCATTGTCTATAAGGTAAAATAAACATAGTTTTATAAAGGAAGTATATTTGATGTTCCATATAATGAAAAAGCATTTTTAATTCCATGCATACTTTTCTGTATAATTGTAAGTTATATCAGATGTTAATCTGTTCATAGTATTGTTATTTAACATAGTTATATTGGTTGCTATTGCCTGTGAAAATTACTACAATTATATAAACTATATAAGAGATGAGCAGAGGAGGACAGAAGAGCTGTAAAAGAATTAATCGACTCTCTAAAATGATTTGTCATTCCATTTGTTTTCATTCACATTATTTAAACAGTGCTTTCTCAGCCTGCTGTACATATTGTAAAAGACTAAATTCAATTGACTTATTTTAAAGCTAATATAGTTCTTCCTTTATTTTGTTCACTCTAAAAGTTCCAAAATAATGCAACATATTAACAGAGTTTTTCCTTGCCACTGTGTCAACATAAAATCTCTGTGGTCCTGCTCTGTTTTTCTCTGTAAAGCTGCTTTGTGACAACTTTTGTTAATAAAGATCTGTAATAATTAGTATAATATTTTGGGTCTCTTTTAGTGTTTTTAACATGGGTTTATTGCTGTATCTGCACTCTCTTGGCTTGTCAATTAACCTTTGCACAAGCCTGAGTTCTGATTCCTGAAACCGAGCTTTACTGGGCGAAATCTGATCTGAGCTGCATCTTACTAGTGGAACGTAATGAGCCTGAAGTGAACTGTATTTCCAACCTAATGAGGCTTACTGAAGTAACCCTAGCTTTTGTAATCGTGCATGGTGGAATGGCCCCGTTGCTGTAGTAAAAACTGTGTAATATTTTCCTTTGCCTATTTTTTTTTTCTAAATGACTAAATGACTGAGGTGAGTCAATCACAGACATTCTGCATTCTGAAACTTCCCTTAATACTTTCACAAGTATGGTCCCTTTTTATGATCTGTGTTAAAGGAAGTAAACAAATTGCAATTCTGTGAGGTTTAGTTGCAAAAAAAGGAAATTTTCCAATTTGTTGACATTTTCATCATTATGATATTATAAATATCCCAGGATGTATGACTGGATCAGGGTCAAAGCTGTGTAACAGTCATTGCTAGAGCTGTGCTGGTGCTATGATCTCACCTCTAGACAGACAGAGTGCAATAATTTATTTCACTACTAAGGTGCTCTGACCATTAATTAATCAGTTCATGTATTTATTAGGGACAGTACACATTGATCAGCATTTCAGTTTCACCATCAATTTAAATGTGAGTTACAGCACCCTCCATACTTATTGCACCCCTGGTTAAGAAGTGTTCTTTGGTTTCTAATAAATTATTTTTTTTATATCTAATATAGGACAACAAAGCAAAAAAGAGAAAAATCTAAGCTTAAAAATCAGATATTAAAAATAAAATATTTTAAATGAAATTATGTGTGCCACAATTATTGGCACCCCTGGGGTTAGTACTTTGTACAACTTACTTTTGCGAATGAGACACCACTTAATCTTCTCCTATAACTTTTTACAAGATGGGAGAATTCAGAAAGAGGGATATTCCACTATTCCTCTTTACACAACCTCTCTAAATCATCCAGAGCTCTGGATCTTCTCCTCTGCTCTCTCCTCTTCAGCTCATCCTACAGCTTTTCTACTGGGTTTAGTTCTGCAGACTGAGATGGCCATGAGAGGAGCTTGATTTTGTTCCTTGTGAACCATTTTTGAGTAGATTTGGCCACGTTTCGGGTCATTATCTTGCTGAAAGATTCTTTGGTGACCCATCTTCAGCTTTCAGACAGATGCACAAGATTCTGATTTAAAATGTCCTGATATTTCAGAGTTCATGATCCAATGTATCCCTAAGGTTCCCACAGCAGCAGGCCCACAGCATCACCGATCCTTCCCCCTTTCTTAACCGTTGGGCATGAGGTGTTTTTTTGCGTACTCATCCTTAGTGTTAAGCCAGACCTAATTAGTGTTTATTGCCAAAAAGCTCTATCTTGGTCTCATCTGACCAAAACACACGGTTCCAGTTAAAATCCCAGTATCGCTTGGTAAACTCTACCCGTTTATGCTTATGATTATAACTCAGAAAAGTCTTTCTCTGTGCTGAACGCCTCCCAAACAGCTTGTTGACATGTAGATAACCCCAAGATGCTACAGTTTAAATCAATCCTCTTACAGTGAGCTTTGGAGAAATTTTCACTTCTCCTACAATCCTTTTCACAGTGCATGGTGGAGAGATACACTTGCATCCTCTTCCAGGCTTGTTTATCTCTGTTCCAGATGAATTAAACTTTGTGATGATTACTCTGACTGTAGATAAGGGATCTGCAGGTGATTGTATATTTTCTTGTAGCCATTGCCTGATTTATGAAGGTTGACACACATCTGCCTGACTTAAATAGTGTGTTCTCTTGTCTTTCCCATGTTTAAGAGTGAATAAGAGAAATAGGCCTCTGTGTAACGCCATATTTATACCCCAGAGAAACAGGAAGTGACGAATTACTAATTAAAGGTTTATAGATACTTTATAAACTACAGTAGAAATGACATAAATGGTTCAAATACAGTTATTTCCAAGAAATTGTTAAGGGTTTCAATAATTGTGGAACAGGTCATTTCATGAAAAATAATTATTTCTTAGTCAGGATTTTTTGTTTGTTTGTTTTATTCATTTGAGTTGAAGGTTGCTTTTTTTCTCCTGCAATGAAAATTACATTTATTTTAAGGCTTTTAACACATTATAACTAGGGGTGCCAATAATTATGAAGGGCGCTGTAATTGAAAGAGATCATTTTCATCTGTAGTCCATGTTTGTCATTATAGACTTAAACAATATAACACAACAACACAAACTAAATAAATAAATTTGTAACTGTGTACTAAAGAATATAGAGACCCATCATGAATCCACCACAAAACCACCACCACACAATATGCAGTTTTCTCACAACGCAGGGGAGTGAAGCAATAGTTTCCTGAGTGTTGTCACTCTGCCCTTTCTTCTCGTTAAGCACATGATATGCCAGGAAATGTTACTTTTTTCATACAGATCTACTGCAGCAACTTCATTAGAAACCTCTGCCTTCAAGCTGGTGTTCAGTTAAAGACTGCAGCACGTAATAATGTGTTTTCACTGTCATTATACTTCAATAATACTTCAAAAGCCAAGTCAAAGCAGCTATGCTATGTTTACTCAGTGCATTTCCTGAAAACCTGAGGTAAAATGTGTAAAGTACCAGCCAAGGTTTGCACACAGCAAATTGTGAATTAATACTGAAGTCATCCAGATTATGAAGGAACACATAAGGAATTATACAGAAACTTAAAATTGTTAAACAAACCAAAATACTTTTAGGTGTCTCTTATCTGGGACGCTGTTAACTTGGTGGTTTCTGAGGCTGGTAACTCTAATGAACTTTCCTGTGCAACAGAGGTATCTCTTGGTCTTCCTTATGGGGCAGTCCTGATGAGTGCCAGTTTCATCATAACATTTTAATGGTCTTTGCACATTTGCTTGAGGATACTTTCTAACTTGAAATGTTTAGGATCAACTGGCCTTCATTTCTTAAAGTATTTTTTTTACTGAGTTCAGTAATTATTGCTTTAATATGGATACAAAAATAGGAGTTTTCACCTCACAGCTGATGATCTTAAACACATTAAGAGGCCAATAAATTCAAGTAATTAAAATATTTCTACTTTTGACTAGTACTGTATTTGGGTGCATTATGTATCTCTTCACTTGGATGAGACACGAGCATGTTATGGACTTTCACACTGGAATTGGTCATTTTTCTGCTAAGGGATTATAAATAAGTGTCATTACAAGTTGATATTAAATCCTATGAGAGACCAGGTGCAATTCCCAGGAAATAGGTGGTTTTGTCAAATATGTGTAACAAGCAGGTTTATATTCCATATTATTATAATATAAAATAATAGAATGATATATACATTGTAAATCCTAACTGCTGAATGTGTTGTATGTGGCTATAAGCAGAACTTTTTAGAAAAAAATTCTATGCAGCACCAAAAATCGTCCTTTTTTTAAAAGTCTGTCATTGTAACAAAAAAAAAACATTGTAACACATAGAACATTCTTTAAAAAGCTGAACACCATTGATCTGCCCTAATGATATACCTACAGCCTACATATACCAATCTGAAGGCCTTTAGTAGTGTCTAAGTAGTGTCAGAGTCAGATACTGTACCTCACCCCAGTTTTTTACTTTTATCTATTGCACTACCAGCTGTGCCCAGTCTCCTTAAATGCAGGATGTCACATTTAAATGCACATACACTTTATACATGAATACACCAGCAGATCTGAAAAGATTACCACTTGCTAAGCTAGCAAATAGTGTACTATAAATGTTCTCATAAAACTATCTATATGTTCTATATGTTAAACTATCTACTACTGTACACAAAAGTAAGGCCATAGAGAAACATTTAGTGGTTTGTTATTTACTCTTTCCATTGATGAACCTCAAACTTGACTGACTATGACTGACAGAGCTTTTAAGATTATCTCCTAAAAATGAATGAATTACTAGTTTTTTCCTAAAAATGTACATACAATCCAATAACCATTTAGGAGTCAGTATATTTAAGGAATTGGTAAATGGAAAATATGTATAAGTAACTTATTATATAAATAAATAAAACAAAAAATATCATGAATATTAAATTCTCCTTTCCAGAGAAACATGGAACCATAATATTTTACATTGATTGTGAATAGAAAAATAAGTCTGAGGAGAATAGCTTTAAATATCATACAAGGTTTTTGCTTAAACTAAATTGGTACAAAATTGTTACCTAGGGCATTGTTTTCTGATACTCTTAAAAATTGTATTTTTTAATCCATTCGTGATGTTAAGATATGCAGAAACTTGCCAATTCACAGATCTCTATTTTACCATAGTCAATATTAGCACAATTTCAGAAGGGAGACGTGAGATCAATTACAGTTATGGATTATGAATAAGAAGGCTGTATTTTTATATATTGTAGACATAGTGACCTCAGCTCCAGTCACTGCAACTGAAGACTATGTGTCTCTATAACAAACCAGATCACACCAAGCCAACAATAAGTAAACACCTCACCATTTTTTATAATGGCATATAGACTCTTGATAAGTACAAAAAAACAAGTCAAGAGCAAAACACAAAACTAATAATAAATATTAGATTAAACTAGGAAAGAAATAGCGGTGAACTCACCTTCAGTGACATGAAACACTGTGAGGAGAAGAAAAAGACACACCTCCATCCTAACTGAAGACAAAACTGCACTCATTAAACCGAGAGGCTGATGAGAACTTTACAAACTGTCCTCTATCATGTCCGAGCACGATAATCACACTTAAGAGGCCTTTCTATGCAGCGTTTCACTGAAGATTCACACATTACCAACCCCCACAGTACCTATAGCAACACTGAAGCCCATGTGAGATATAAAGGGAAATAAAAAACAGGAAGTGATGAAAGGGTGTTAGCAGTCAGAGTCAAATAACCAGTGTTCAAGAACATTAAAGATACTTATCACCTCCAGCCATTTTCTTGTCCATCTTGCATTTGCCTTGTTTAAATCTTGCATATGTTCTTGTTCTTATTATTGTTTAATTCATCAACATCCACTAGTCTGCATGATAAACTGATACACAGTGTTTCACTCGGGGAAACAGTCTTCAATTTATACTGTTCTCAGGCAATGGGATGAATAACCTGAGCTAGCTCAGCAAAATCTAGATTAGTGAAGGGTCTTTTCTGCCAACTCAATTCACTAAGAGGCCATATTTGTATTGCCACCAGGTAGTTAAATCCACTTATACAATACAAGCCTTGCATCAGTTTTAATGTGTAGAGATCAAAGTACTCTAAATTAATTAACATTAACAACATATTTTAAACCACTGATTAAAATGTAACAGAAATTTTAATTTAAGAGTATTTTCTAGCATTTTATTCCATAAAAATGTCATTTCTCAGCCCTCTGTTTTGTGAGTGCATGCTTAGGGTGCCCCGGTTGTTGTTAGGCTGAAGGGGTAGGGGGAAGTGTTATGGCTACAAGACCCTTTAAAAGTTTTTTTAGAGGCAGACTCAATCACTGGCCACAAGAATCACTGGCAAGATGGCAGCACAGACAATCAAAAGAAACCCCAAAAGTGTTTTCCTTGTTAAAAATGACACTAATCTTTATATAACCAAAGTTTTCTGTGTTCTTTTAATATTTTATGACCATGTTTTAATAACAAGCTTAAAAATGACTAGTAACGGGGGCGCAGAGTGGTCCAGCAGTCTAAAGCCCTGCCCCTATGAGCAGGAGGTCCAGGTTTAAACCCCCACTAATGCAGCTTTGCCATCAAGCTGCTGGCACTCAGAGGGAGCAAAACTGGTCCTGCTCCCTCCGGGTGGGTAGATGGCACTCTCTCCCAACATCACTCCTAGGGTGATGTCCGCAGCACAGGGCGTCTGTGAGCTGATGTATCGGAACCGAGTTGCTGGGCTTTCCTCCGAGCGCGCTGTCTTCTCGGCAATGCTGCATCAGCAGCAGCTCGAAAAGAAGCGGTGGCTGATTTCACATGTATCGGAGGAAGCATGTGTTAGTCCTCACCCTCCTGGTGTGTTGGGACATTACTAGTGATAGGGGGAGTCCTAATGAGTGGGTTGGGTGATCGGCCGTGTAAATTGGGGAGAAAATGGGAAAAAAATTATTTTACAAAAATGACTAGTAACATATTTTTCACACTGTAAGGTGCACCTAAATCCTTAATTTTATTTCTAATTCTAGTTTATTTTGTTATTTTCAACTACGACATTTCATCCATGATGAATGCTCAACTTTTCCATATCTGCCTCCAAGATCTGGACCAGACACAATTTTAGAAATCTCCTCATAATCCAGGGGCCTGATCTCACGTATATATAATACCATTTTGTCTTTCAAAAATTCAACACAGAGAAGAGTACGCTTGCATGCACTATGTAGAGTCAATGGAACATCATCCTGCACAGAGTGCATTATAGTAAAGTTAAATTGGCAAAAATTTATCCCAACACCTGTGATATATGTGACCACTGTCATGCTGCAAAGGCTGATTTAACACACATGTTCTGGGCTTGTTCCACATTGTCAGGGTTCTGGACAGGTATTTTTAACTTTTTATCAGAAGCACTTGATGTTGATGTGCAACCCAGTTTGGAAACAACTATTTTTGGGGTTCTAGAAAACGCTGGCCCAGTTAATAACAAAAGAAAGACGTCATTGCTTTTGCTACTCTCCTAGCAAGGAGAAAGATTTTGCAATATTGGAAATCAGCCTACCCACCCAAATTTATACACTGGCTAAGTGACCTTTTACTATTTCTTAAATTAGGATTCGCTTAGCAGATCAACTAAAAACTTTTACAGAATTTGGAACCCAGTATTATCTCACTTTGAAAATATGCAAAACATCACCTTAGACTGAGTAAACTTCCAACTTTATTTTTATTGCACGTCCTAATGTGTGGAATTGTTAACCAAATCTGTACATAACCTCTCCAGCTTTTTTTATATATTTTTTGGAACCATAAGGCAGTTTAAGTTGGGTATAGGGGATGGGTGGAGGGGTTGTTTTTTTGGAAAATTATAATGTAAAAAATGTGATGCTTGTCTTTTGAATAACTGTTCAGTTCAATTAATATATATATATAAGTCATTTCATATTAAAGTATTTTGTTTACTTAGCTTAGCTTTACTTAACTTAGTTAAAATAGTAGTTCATCTTAGTAGCTAGCTAGCTAGCTAGCTAACTTTCCTGTTCAACCTTAAATATTGCAACATATGGCAGAGGCTACAGCATTTAAGATGGAACAGGAAAAAAGCTAATAACAGCCCATTTCAGCTCCCCATCATGAGGATTTAAAGAATAGACAATAATAATGAATTGCTGCACCATCTGCCCCCTTTCTGAAAACATACAGTGCCCTAAAGTTAACTAGTTAGTTAACCAGCAGCTAGGTTGCTCAGCTTTAGTGCTCCACTGCTATATATCTGTATCAGGAAGTTAAAGCAAGAATTGCAACACTCAAAAAGAGAAATGGGATTGGGCCAAAGTGAGAGAGCGACAAATAAAGCATCCTGATTGGCCTCTCCTGATGCTCAGTTGACTACTGAGGTTTCTGTGCAGAGAGAGAGAGAGAGAGAGAGATCCACACACTGCATCATGCAGCTCTGTGGCCATTAAACAGAAAATAAACACATCTGACCCCACATTCCTCTACAGTCTGTCTTTGCAGGATGGGGTGAAATAATGACAGTTCTGTTTGCTGCACAGTTTGAACAGTGATTTCTATATTACCTGTGTGGGTTAAATTACAGTAGAAAGAACGCTGAGGTGAGTTTAGACAGGGTCTCTCCACCAGTTCGAATCCTGTTTATGTGGCCATCGGCTACCGGAGCCCTGAGAGTGCACTATTGGCCTTGCTCTCTCTGGGTGGGTAAATGGCGCTCTCTACCCACATCACTCCAAAGGTTGATGTCTGCAGCACAAGGCGTCTGTGAGCTGATGTATTGGAACCGAGTCGCCACACTTTTCTCTGAGCGCACTATGATGCTACTCAGCAATGCTGCGTAATCTGTGCTAAACTGTGCTAATCTTCACCCTCCTGGGGATGGGACATCACTAGTGATAGGGGGAGTCCTAATGAGTGGGTTGAGTAATTGGCTGTGTAAAATGGGGGGAAAAAATTAGAAGAAAAAAAAACAGAGTTCATTCCATCATTAACATTGCTAATTTGAGTTAAACTAGCTGGGAAAATGTTAAGGAGACATACCTCACTGAAATTAGTTTTTGAGGGTGTGATGTCTGGACTTTACCTTTTAGGCTTTGACATTGGTTTACAAATTATAGCTACTAATCTAACAGTCAAACGTGTAACATCAAAAAATAAAAAAATAAATTAAATGAGAGAGAACACACAGACACACAGCAACAAAGAATGAAGGCAATTTCACAACGGCAGTGGTACGCCACACTGCTTTCCGCTCTGCTGAATGGTGGCAAGTTGTGGTTGCGTTGTGCTGCTGCTGATGCCGAGCGTCTCATGCTGATAATAGGCGGGGTTTTCTAAAAATCGTCACTTCTGCGACCAGTGGTTTGTTGTGTGGTGTCGCTTCAGCCTCTGCAGATCTATATCTGTCTCTCACCCTCAGAATAAAGGTCTGATTCTGCTCTTCTTCCTGTTATCTCTATATGAGAGTATAGGGGTGTTGTACAGCTAAGGGGATTCACTAATTATTTATTTTACCCGTGTTGTATTGTTGATAAGGCTACAGTCTTTTGCTGGTTGTGTGAGTTGACGTCACACATTTTCTGCCACGGTACCGCTTGCTGCGAGGTCAGAGTTGAACCATGTTGAAAATTGACTGCGGTAAGCATTAGCACGGTGGAGGCGTGGTTATGGATGTGAAAATGCACCACTTTCTGCACTGCTCAGTAGCAGCGTTTAACTTCTCTGCTGCTGAAGAAACAATAAAATCCAATGGGGGTCAGCGTTCAGTGTGTAAGCACTTTGAGACAGAAATTCTGACATTCAGTGACATTCTGATTGGTCTCTCCTAATGCTTAATAGACCTATGAGGTTACTCTGTGGGTGGGGCTTTGCAGTCCTCTGCTCTCTGTCACAGTCTCTCAGTTTAGTCTGATGTCATGCTCTGTAGAGTGTCAGTCTGTCCAAAACAAGAACAAAACAGAGTATCCTCAGCATGGAGACCAGTTTTAGAGGGCTACAGTTTTGCATACTGTAATATCCTACGGTGGCGTGTAGCAATAATCACACATGTCATTCAGTCTACCACACATACCTTGGCTGGATTTTCTCAGTCAGTTTTATGAAGTAGAGTCACCTGGAATAGCTTTGCAGTTAACAGATGTGCTGCACCTGTGTGAATTTCTTACCTCTCTTAATGTGTTTGAGAGCATCAGCTGTAAAGTTGTGAAGAGGTAGAGTTTGTATACAGTGAAAAGTTCTAATTGAGTAATATTCTAATGCATATTATGGTAAGAACTATTCAACTAAATAAAGCAAAAAATATGTTAAGAAATGAAGGTCAGTCAATCCGGACAATTTGCAGAATTTTGAAAGTGTCCTCAAGTGCAGTCATAAAGACCATCAAAAGTTATGATAGGAAAGGAAAGGAAGACCAAGAGTTACCTCTGTTGCACAGAAGAAGTTAATCAGAGTCACCAGCTTTAGAAACCGCAGAGATTTTTGGTTTGTTCAACACTTTAAGTTTACTACAGGATTCACATGGCTATCACATGGAGGTTTGGGACACCCTACAAAGATATGCCTCCCCAGACCTTTATTGACACACCACCATAACATTTAAAATTTACATAACATTTACCACAGCCATAGGCGTGGTAGTGGGGGAAAAGTAGACTTACTACCCAGGGCCCGAGTAGGGAGAGCAAAATGCTAAATTCAAGAAGATCAGTCATGAAGAATATTGAAAGTATATTTGTTTGTGGACACCAACTTAAAAACAATGTTTTTTTTTTGCTAATTGTATTTCTATTGCCTCTCAAGTGAACCTGCTGACACTAAGTCTGCACTAAAGCAGAAGAACTTAATCTTGCGCTTTCAATCACTGAAGTTTAAATGATTTTGTGTTATACTGTGATCATCTAGTGCATCTAGACATCCGGATTTATGTCAGTTTATTCAATGAATCCTCTGAAAAAAACAGGGTTTTTAAATGGCAATAAATAATTAAAATGACAAGAAAATGATTAATAATAGTTCTGACTATGGAAGATTACCAGACTGATCTTTCTTGGTCGTTCCTCCAATCACGAGTGAGTGGTGTACATCCTCAAGGTCAACCTGACCTAATATGATGAATTGTCTGAATTCATTATTTGATTAAACTGTTCTAATCCTCCTTAATAGTTTGATAAGATACAATAATCAGCCCTCAAAACCCACAAACATCTCAGATAGTCCACAAAATACTGGTTCCATGTACAGTTTTCATACCAGCTCTGAGAAAAGGCCTTAAAGTCTTAAATCTCTATCACAGCCAAAGTAAACACAGCACAGATTTTACACATGAAAACATATAAACCAACTCAACAAAATTAACCAGATATCAAAAAGTAAAACTGGAAAACATACTGATCGTGCTAAATATTGTTTAAAATAAAATACAGATTATTTATTTAACTTAGAATAACAGAATATACTGTAGAACAAAACTCAATAAACAAAACAATAACCAGCCTTTACTAATCTCACCTACACTTGGAAAGAGGTCAGGGATGAGGTCACTGGTTATAAAAAGAAAACATCCATTATTATTATTATTATTATTATTATTATTATTAGTAGTAGTAGTAGTAGTAGTAGTAGTAGTAGTAGTAGTTGTAGTAGTGCTAATGCTAAATCAACATCCGTCCAAAATAAATGGTCAAAACACAAAGCAGACACTGAATAACAACAGAAATAGTAAAACATGCACAAACTTTATTAACAGATCAATAAAAAACACAGTGATGCACATGAATAGTTACAGAAAAGTAGTAAAGCATAAACAAGGTTGTTTAAGAAACACATATGATAGGTATTTCAAATATCTGCATTATGGTAATGTAGCGCCCCCACCAGGTACTGACTTGAACTAAAAGGGCTTAATTTCAGTTGTTGCTAAACTCTGAGAAAAGGAGCATGGGAGGAGCCTAGTGGGTCCTACAAGAAAATTCATTTCAATTCCCTCTCCTGTGCAAAGTGTAGCTAATTTCTTATAACTACTTAAATCCCACATGCACCTGAAATCTACTGCTATTCCACTCTTTCTCAGAGCACCTGATCAGACTCTAAAATGACTCTTAAAATAGGTTACGAGAACATACTGCAGGCTGCGGAGCTCATTTCATTGCTGAAAACCAATTTTGTTTAAAACCAGTAACCCATTTGAGCAGTAACTTAGAATATTGAATTAATCATGCATTTATCACATCAGTACCCTGAATGAACATGTGATAACCCGCCAAACACAAGAAACACAATTTTTTCAGTTTTCAGTTTTTATCACATCTGCATGCAATGAATTCAAACAATAACTTTCTCAATACACTCCATTTAAAGAAAAAGAGAAATATAAAACCCAAGTTCAGTGTCATTCAGAGAGCTAGCCTCTCATTGGTGCATGCTGGAGCTAAAAAAAATAAAAAAAACTCAGTTTGAGGTTACTCACAGAGTATCCTAAATAGTGGTCCAGTGGAGAACAATGAAAAACGAACTCCACCCCAATACTCTGAGTTCCCCCCCCCCTCTTTTCTTCTTCTCTGCCCAGTGAAGGGCGTGGGTCAATACTAGCAAAGTGGAGTTATGTATCCATAACTAAGTTTTGGGAGTTGATCCACGCCCTCACTCCTCCCACTTTCTTCCCTATTTAAACTTCCTCTCCACCTGCTCGTTGAACAACCTCGCACCCACCTCCTCCCCATCTTCCTCCTTCTTTAATTTTATTTAATTTTTTCTCATGTTTCTCTTCGTGTGAGGGGGGGGCTTCGGCTTCACGCTTTACAGCGAAGCTGCCCCGAACTTCACCCCAATACTCTGAGTTCGCTCCCCCTCTTTTCTTCTTCTCTGCCCAGTGAAGGGCGTGGGTCAATACTAGCAAAACATAATGTAAAGCTTTGCTATGACTATCTCTGTAGATACAGATACAGTTAACTGGGCTACAGTAATATTAACAGGGTCCAACAGTGATACAGTATCTCACAATACTTCAGGTGCCGTATTGGATGGTAAAAAACAGCTTTTTCATTACATTTCAAGGTTCTTGAGAGGACACTTAAGAAGTACGTGTTAAAACCGTTAGTATGTTTTTTTCTAAGAATCATGGAATGATCAAGGACCAGTGCACTTTTATCCAGAGGTTTGTATGTGTTGTCCCTTTTGATCTTCAGACATACAACAAGATGCCATCACATAAACAACATGTTACATGTTATGTTATGTTGATGTTATGATGAAAGAAAATATATACACAATATATATGCATACAACTAATACATTGTGTGCCTTTTCATTTCATACATGGCCTGATTTGGTAGAGGATAAGAAAGGTAGCTCACTTGTAGCTTCTGCTAAGGTCATTCCATCATGTTCACCATGCTTCCTACTAACTTCCTACTTATAAAAAAACAATCATGTGTTTGGATGCACGTTCTCATTAATATTTGCTATTTTGTAATAACTGTATTATTAACCATATTGTAGGTAAAATGTGGTAATATTAAATACCTTAGAACTTACTAAAACCTATGAAGAAACAGTTTTTGGCCTTCAGAAACACCTGATACAAAAACCTAACCCAGGTGGTTTGGGATGAGTTGAAGCGCAGAGTGAAGGAAAATCAGTGAATAAGTTCTCAGCACCTCTAGAACTCCTTTAAGACAACTGGAGAACCATTCCAGCTTCTACCTGATGAAGCCGACTGAGAAAATCAGCCAAGAGTACACAAAGTTGGCTTTAAGACAAAAGGTGCTATTTTTGAACAATCTAAAAATCTTTTTTTACTTTATAACTGCATATGCATTCCCTCATAGCTTTGCTGTCTTCAAAATCTAAAAAAAAAAAAACATGAAATGAATTGATCATACTGTTTACTGAAGATCCTCCAGAGAGCATCAACCAAACCAAATCCAGTTTTTCCTTTTCTACTGCAGATTCACTGCTCCATCTTCAGCAGGACTGCTGTAGTGAACAGCGGCAGGATCTGACACTATAAAGTGGGAAAAATAGAAAAGACAATATCAGGATGTGAAACTAAAACAATAGATGATTATCAGACAAACAGTAGAATGGTTTAGGTATGAAGTTTGTACCTTTAGTTCTCTTGGTGCAGTAAACAGCAGCTACTATAATGTGGAGAAAGATCACCGTCACCAAGGCGAACGGGACGAAGGGCAGAGACTGTGGAGGATCTGCAACAGTGATATCAGGCAGCAATTTTATTTTAGTTTTTATTCAGATGTTATCTTTGCATTATAGTGTTTTATCAGATGCAACAACAGAGGACTTTTAGTTCCAGCAGAGACAACAGACGTACAAGGAGCAACTGCAGAGAGAGAGAGAGAGAGAGAGAGAGAGAGAGAGAGGCCAAAGGTCAGCGATAGTCTGTAGTAGCGATGCTATTCTGCGGTAATTTTCAGATACAAAAGTAAATCTTGTTTTATTATATACAGCAATATGTCCGCCCTCTGACTTCACCCTCTCTTGCCCAACAGCACTTGTGCTGACATAATAATAATAATATTATGTAAAGGCTAGCAGGACCTAATCCGTAAAAAAGAAGTTTATTCAAGTTTACTCTTGAATACCTTTTTTAAACTAAAATTAAGCAAGCATGTTTTCAGTTCTTTTTTTTTGTACGTATCAGTGACATACTAAAAACATAATTATACTTATATACGTATACGTGGCGTATACTGGCAAGGGTACAGAAAAGTCTAGTGTGTAGTAAAAGTATACTGTGGTGAATGCGAGCGTTTGTATGTTGTGTGTGTGTGTGGAATAAAAATTTAAAAGTAATAAACTAACAGTATACTTTTAATTCACTTATACTTTTAGTATAGGTCAAAGTATACCTGAACTACAAAATTTAACTTAGATGTAAACTGCTTGTGTACTCAAACTTTACTAAATGTATAACTAATGTACACTTGAAAGTAGTAAACCTAGAGTACATTACTAATTTACATCTAAGTTTTATTTTTGCCCATATTAGTAAACTAGTTGTGTAATCAAAGTGTGCTACACCCAAAGCATACTTAAAAGTATACTCTTATATACTAAAATTGGGTCACAAAGTATTGAAATAGTACACACACAAGTCTACTACAAATACATAATATACATAATATATACTTGGGAAATATTATTCAACTTTACTTAAGCTTACTTATTAAAATAAACTGTAAGTATATTTTTTTCATAAGGGGGATTTAATTACACAAACCACAATAGAGTTTTAGTTACATTTAGTTGTAAACTAAATAACAAATATTCATATGTTTGAATACAGTTAGGCCTAGATATATTTAGACAGTGTCTAATTTTGTTTAAAGAATTTTTGCACACTATAAACTTCAGTTCACTTCTCAAATATCACTGTGTTCATCTGCTATATGATATACTTAACTGTAATTGCTGATCTGAACAACCAATGATTTATAAAGGAAAATCATGAAAATTATCAGGGGAGCCCACATTTTTCATACCCCAGTATGAAGTTTAGGGGCCCTATTTTAGCAATCTATAAAGTACCGGTCATTTGTGGATCGTGCAGCTGGATTTAGGGCTTGTCGGTGTGTGTTTGGTATCACAAGGGTGAAAAAATATACCTTGCGTCTCTCACAACGCACAAAATGCAAGAATTAATTTTTTTAATTAATCATGAGTGTTTTGGGCGGAATGTTTGGTGTACACTGACTTTGGCGTGTTGAGATCTTAACAACACAGCGTCTCAGCAGAGGATACTGACCTGCGTGTTCATGCTGTGTAGGTACGCCGGCAGCTCATTTTAGACAACAGCAATGTTATTTTATTCTGTATTCTGTTAAAGTTAAAAGTCGGGTTTGCGCTCTGCAGAACATTCGTGTCTGTGTGTGTGTTTAATGAGCGGGGTGTACCTATAGGAATGAACCTAAACACACCTCACTTCCAGACCATCACGCCCATCAGTGTAGATTTATTTCTAAACTCAGATAGTATTTTTACAGCACGGGTGCAAGATGTGAAAATAGACTGTTGGCGGGGTGTAAGATAGCAAAGAGCATCACAAGGCGTCTTGTGCAGGGTGTACAATAGGGCCCTTAATGTTTGGTGTCCTGACATTCCCTGTTCTGCTCGCAGACACATTTAAAGTAGTAGAGACTCAGACTTGAGTAAAAGTACAAGTTCTCTATCAAAAAAATGACTTGAGTAGAAGTTAAGTAAAAGTAGAATATTGTGTTGTGTAGTTATTACAGAAAAAAGTCAAAAGTTTTAATATCATATTGTTTATATTATTTTAGAAGTTTAGGTTAAAGGATGCTCACAATTTCACTGGCTGTAGCGACAGCACAAGAACAAGAATGTACAGGATAGTGTACATTTACATAAAATGATTAAACAAACTTAATCACAAAAGAGAAGCTAAACAGTGAGCAGTTAGGATATTTGAACAAATTCAGTATAAAAGGTCACTAGTTGGTCTTTCACTATTGCAAAATCAACTAAAGCCTCAAAGGCCACGAGATTGGAACACCTTAAAACACAGTTATCTCTTTATCACACAGTTTATCTCTTTGCAAACCTATTCCCTCCACTTTTAAAGCATTGTGCGCTTTGCTGAGCATGTACACGTGTGTTCATGCTCAGCGGAGAGAACGTAGATTATCATTTGTGTGCATCTGAGCCCTGGACTGGCGACGCCCCTGGAAACGAAGCAGCACATAAAAAATGTATCGGAGTAAAAGTATTAAACTCAGTGAAAATATGTAGTAAAGTAAAAGTGGAAGTAGAGAAAAAAAAATACTAGAGTAAAGAGCAGATACAGTATTTTACAACTTAAGTACAGTAGTGAAGTAGTTCTACTTTGTTATAGATCTCTGTCTGCTCGACTATTTGACTAAACTGAATTCAGTTCATTCATGTTTGGTGTGGCTCTACACATCCAGGTCTGATTAAAAATGTGTGTTTAAGCTAGAAGTGGGAATAAAAAAGATAATAGTCAGACCAGTCACACCAGATTCCAGTGAGTAATGTTGATAAAGTAAATAAGCGTATTTAATCATTTTTATCTTATTTTCAGAAAGCAGTATTACTGGTGTGAGATCAGAAGTGGTATAATGTAATAGTTCCAACCTTTAATGAAGGTTAAGACACGGTTAAAGAATGGTTAAGAATCCCTGTTTTAAATTAATCATGCATGAATTCTACTACCTATAATTGTACATATTAAATAATTTTTAGCATTATTTGTAGAATCCTAGGGTCTTTAGATAAAACCGCAAAAAAACATACAGGTACCAAACTGTGCTTTTTTCATGATTTTGCTTTAAAATATATAATACAGACAAATTTAAATAATAAATATAGCCGCAAGCGGCAATCATCGGGTTCAAGCACCAACTTGCACAATGGTGCCTACTGGAGCATTGAATGGTGATGTGTAAGAAGGTCTAATATGATTGGAGATGCCCTGTCACATTTAGAAATTATCAAGTTTTTCACCTGTTATTAATGTTGAGCAGAGGCCTTTCAACCTGATCAGTGCTTAAATTCACATGTAAATCTAGTGAACTTTGTAGGATATTCATTAAGTGAGTTAGAACTAGTCAAAAGGTGTCTACATGTTATTGGTATTGATCAGGTGGCTTCAACCAGAATGTTCACAAAGTGGTATTCAGATTGACCTTTGAACCTTTGCAGAACAAGCTGAAATGTTTGACCAAACAAGTTTAAATTAACACAAAGGAGTGAATGTTCTGATATGACATGTAATTACGAAGTTATTATAAATCTAGTTCTGAATTAAATGGCGCTTCATCAAGCACCAACTAGCACAATGGTGCCTACTAGAGCATAGGATGGTGATGTGTAAGAAGGTCTAACACAATTGGAGACATTCTGTCACATTTAGAAATGATCAAAAGTCTTTCACCTGTTATTAATGTTGAGAAGAGGCACAAAGGAGTGAATGTTCTGATATGACATGTAATGTCAAGTTATTCTTAATCTAGTTCTGTATTAAATGGCGCTTCATCAGAGTGATATTGTACAGAGGTCTTTAACATTGTGAGATTACAGCAAATACTGCAGAGTTACAGCAATTTAGGTTAGAAATTCCAAGGACGCACAGATTGCTTGATGCCTGGAGAGTATTGTATGTGAAATTTTCACAAATGTTTTTAATGAACATTTACCTAGAGACTCTACAGTGTGCAGCAAGACTGAAATGGAGGTGATAGGCCAAATATCCAGAGAGTAGTTTCAATATAGCTATTTTCAAACAATTAGCAATTATGAATGAACAAAGCACTTTTTAAACATAGTTGTATTGAGAAATTTGTCAGAGCCACTGTACTAAATATGGCAAAAACAATTAGATGTCAAAATAGTACAGCATGATTGACATATACTCGTTTTTTTGGAACAGCGCCCCCCAGTGGGCGGATTGTTTCAGCACTTTGCAGGTCACTACAGTGTCTCCACCTGAACATAACTGCCAAATATCATCCAGATTGGGCAACATTCAGCCTGCCAAAATGTCTGCTGAATGCTGATTGGCTGATGGTGTTCAGCCATGTTGATTGATTAAGTTGCCATTTGAACATCCTTTAGAGGCTGTATGATAGATTCTGCATGCAAAGTTTCAACTTGCTAGGTTGCACGGTTGCTGAGAAACAGTGCTCCAAATTTACCTCTTGAAGTGAATGGGGCATATATCCGGAAGGACTAATTTGCATATGGCGGCCATATTGTTTACATATTTCAACTTTTTCTTAATGAATATTGAAGCGCATGCTCTCACGAGTGTTTTGATACCAAACATGCCAGGATTGGTCAAAATTCCTAGGACTAGTTTGCAAAAGTAGGTTTTGCATATTATGCAAATTAGCAAAAAATCTATATAGACGGAAGTGCATGGTCCAAATTGGAAAGTTGTTGGTATTGACCCAAGGAATCCATCAAAAAAGAATTTTGAATGTAGGTCTTATGGTTTTTGAGTTATTGAGAAAATTGTGAAAAATGAATTTCCTTGTTTATAGCGCCACCACTTGACCAATCGGTGCCATTTTTGTTGTCCACCGAGATGCACTGATCCTACATCTACCTACCAAGTTTCATTTCTCTATGACTTACGGTTTAGGCTGCACAACTGTTTTTTCAGGAGAAAAAGAATAATAATAATAAATATAGCCGCAAGCGGCAATCTGCGGGTTCAAGCACCAACTGGCACAATGGTGCCTACTAGAGCATTGAATGGTGATGTGTAAGAAGGTCTAATATGATTGGAGATGCCCTGTCACATTTAGAAATTATCAAGATTTTCACCTGTTATTAATGTTGAGCAGAGGTCTTTCAACATGATCAGTGCATAAATTCAGATGCAAATCTATTGAAGTTTGTCGGATATTCATCAAGTGAGTTAGAAATAGTCAAAAGGTGTCTACATGTTATTGGTATTGATCAGGTGGCTTGAACCAGAATGTTCCCAAAGTGGTGTTCAGATTGACCTTTTGACCTTTTCAAAACAAGCTGAAATGTTTGACCAAACAAGTTTACATTAACACAAAGGAGTGCATTGTCTGACATGACATGTAATTACAAAGTTATTCTAAATCTAGTTCTGAATTAAATGGGGCTTCATCAGTGTGATATTGTACAGAGGTCTGTAACATTGTGAGATTAAAGCAAATACTGCAGAGTTACAGCAATTTAGGTTAGAAATTCCAAGGACGCTCAGATTGCTTGATGCCTGGACACTATTGTACGTAAAATTTTCACAAATGTTTTTAATGAATATTTATCTAGACACTCTACAGTGTTCAAAAAGACCGAAATGGAGGTGATAGGCCAAATATCCAGAGATTAGTTTCAATATAGCTATTTTCAAACAATTAGCAATCATGAATAAACAAAGCATTTTTTAAACATAGTTGTATTTACAATTTTGTCAGAGGCACTGTACTAAATATGGCAAAAACAATTAGATGTCAAAACAGTACAGTATGAGTGACACATACTAGTTTTTTTGGAACAGCGCCCCCCAGTGGCCGGATTGTTTCAGCACTTTGGTCACCACAGTGTCTCCACCTGAACATAACTGCCAAGTGTCATCCAGATTGGGCAACATTTAGCCTGCCAAAATGTCTGCTGAATGCTGATTGGCTGATGGTGTTCAGCCATGTTGATGAATTAAGTTGCCCTTTGAACATCCTTTAGAGGCTGTAGGATATATTCTGCATGCAAAGTTTCAGCTTGCTAGGTTGCACTGTTGCTGAGAAGTAGTGTTCCAAATTTAACTGTTAAAGTGAATGGGGCATATATCCAGAAGGACTAATTTGCATATGGCGGCCATGTTTTTGACAAATTTCAACATTTTTTTGATGAATATTGAAGGCCATGCTCTCGTGAGTATTTTGACACCAAACATGCCAGGATTGATCTAAATTCCTAGGACTAGTTCGCAAAAGTATGTTTTGCATATTATGCAAATTAGCAAAAAATTTATCCAGGCGGAAGTTCATGGTCCAAATGGGAATGTTGTAGTAATTGACCCAAGGAATCCAGCAAAAAAAGAATTTTGACTTTAGGTCTTATGGTTCTTGAGTTATTGAGAATATTGTGAAAAAAAAAATTCTTGTTTATAGCGCCACCACTTGACCAATCGGTGCCATTTTTGTTTTCCTCCGACATGCACTGATCCTACATCTACCTACCAAGTTTCATGTCTCTAGGCCTTACGGTCTAGGCTGCAGATATGCTTTTTCAGGAGAAAAAGAATAATGAAAAGTAATGAAAGCGAATATAATTGCTAATATAGCCGCAAGCGGCAATCATCGGGTTCAAGCACCAACTGGCACAATGGTGCATACTAGAGAATTGAATGGTGATGTGTAAGAAGGTCTAATATGATTGGAGACGCCCTGTCACATTTAGAGATTATTAAAAAATTTTCACCTGTTATTAATGTTGAGCAGAAGCCATTCAACGTGATCAGTGCTTAAATTGTAAATTGTAATTGTAATGTTAATCTAGTGAAGTTTGTAGGATATTCATCAAGTGAGTTAGATCTAGTCAAAATGTGTCTACATGTTATTGGTATTGATCAGGTGGCTTCAACCAGAATGTTTACAAAGTGGTGTTCAGATTGACCTTTTGAACTTTGCAAAACAAGCTGAAATGTTTGACCAAACAAGTTTAAATTAACACAAATGAGTTCATTGTCTGACATGACATGTAATTACAAAGTTATTATAAATCTAGTTCTGAATTAAATGGCGCTTCATCAAACAGCAACTGGCACAATGGTGCCTACTAGAGCATAGGATGGTGATGTGTAAGAAGGTCTAACACAATTGGAGACACTCTGTCACATTGAGAAATTATCAAAAGTCTTTCACCTGTTATTAATGTTGAGAAGAGGCACAAAGGAGTGCATGTTCTGATATGACATGTAATTACAAATATATTCTAAATCTAGTTCTGTATTAAATGGCGCTTCATCAGAGTGATATTGTACAGAGGTCTTTGACATTGTGAGATTACAGCAAATACTGCAGAGTTACAGCAATTTAGGTTGAAAATTTCAAGGACGCTCAGACTGCTTGATGCCTGGACACTATTGTATGTGAAATTTTCACAAATGTTTTTATTGAATCTTAACCTAGAGACTCTACAGTGTGCAACAAGTCCGAAATGGCGGTGATAGGCCAAATATCCAGAGACTAGTATCAATATTGCTATTTTCAAACAATTAGCAGTTCTGAATAAACAAAGCACTTTTTAAACATAGTTGTATTGACAAATTTGTCAGAGCCACTGTACTAAATATGGCACAAACATTTAGATGTCAAAATAGTATAGTATGATTGACATGTATTCGATTTGTTGGAACAGCGCCCCCCAGTGGTCGGATTGTTTCAGCAATTTGCAGGTCACTACAGCGTCTCCACCTGAACATAACTACCAAGTGTCATCCAGATTGGGCAACATTCAGCCTGCCAAAATGTCTGCTGAATGCTGATTGGCTGATGGTGTTCAGCCATGTTGATTGATTAAGTTGCCCTTTGAACATCCTTTAGAGGCTGTATGACAGATTCTGCATGCAAAGTTTCAGCTTGCTAGGTTGCACGGTTGCTGAGAAACAGTGTTCCAAATTTAACAATTGAAGTGAATGGGGCATATATCCGGAAGGACTAATTTGCATATGGTGGCCATATTGTTTACAAATTTCAACTTTTTCTTAATGAATATTGAAGGGCATGCTCTCACGAGTGTTTTGATACCAAACATGCCAGGATTGATCAAAATTCCTAGGACTAGTTCGCAAAAGTATGTTTTGCATATTATGCAAATTAGCAAAAAATCTATATAGACGGAAGTGCATGGTCCAAATTGAAAAGTTGTAGGTATTGACCCAAGGAATCCATCAAAAAAAGAATTTTGAATGTAGGTCTTATGGTTTTTGAGTTATTGAGAAAATTGTGAAAAATGAATTTCCTTGTTTATAGCGCCACCACTTGACCAATCGGTGCCATTTTTGTTGTCCACCGAGATGCACTGATCCTACATCCTACCTACCAAGTTTCATTTCTCTATGACTTACGGTTTAGGCTGCACAACTGTTTTTACAGGAGAAAAAGAATAATAATAATAAATATAGCCGCAAGCGGCAATCATCGGGTTCAAGCACCAACTTGCACAATGGTGCCTACTGGAGCATTGAATGGTGATGTGTAAGAAGGTCTAATATGATTGGAGATGCCCTGTCACATTTAGAAATTATCAAGTTTTTCACCTGTTATTAATGTTGAGCAGAGGCCTTTCAACCTGATCAGTGCTTAAATTCACATGTAAATCTAGTGAACTTTGTAGGATATTCATTAAGTGAGTTAGAACTAGTCAAAAGGTGTCTACATGTTATTGGTATTGATCAGGTGGCTTCAACCAGAATGTTCACAAAGTGGTATTCAGATTGACCTTTGAACCTTTGCAGAACAAGCTGAAATGTTTGACCAAACAAGTTTAAATTAACACAAAGGAGTGAATGTTCTGATATGACATGTAATTACGAAGTTATTATAAATCTAGTTCTGAATTAAATGGCGCTTCATCAAGCACCAACTAGCACAATGGTGCCTACTAGAGCATAGGATGGTGATGTGTAAGAAGGTCTAACACAATTGGAGACATTCTGTCACATTTAAAATGATCAAAAGTCTTTCACCTGTTATTAATGTTGAGAAGAGGCACAAAGGAGTGAATGTTCTGATATGACATGTAATGTCAAGTTATTCTTAATCTAGTTCTGTATTAAATGGTGCTTCATCAGAGTGATATTGTACAGAGGTCTTTAACATTGTGAGATTACAGCAAATACTGCAGAGTTACAGCAATTTAGGTTAGAAATTCCAAGGACGCACAGATTGCTTGATGCCTGGAGAGTATTGTATGTGAAATTTTCACAAATGTTTTTAATGAACATTTACCTAGAGACTCTACAGTGTGCAGCAAGACTGAAATGGAGGTGATAGGCCAAATATCCAGAGAGTAGTTTCAATATAGCTATTTTCAAACAATTAGCAATTATGAATGAACAAAGCACTTTTTAAACATAGTTGTATTGAGAAATTTGTCAGAGCCACTGTACTAAATATGGCAAAAACAATTAGATGTCAAAATAGTACAGCATGATTGACATATACTCGTTTTTTTGGAACAGCGCCCCCCAGTGGGCGGATTGTTTCAGCACTTTGCAGGTCACTACAGTGTCTCCACCTGAACATAACTGCCAAATATCATCCAGATTGGGCAACGTTCAGCCTGCCAAAATGTCTGCTGAATGCTGATTGGCTGATGGTGTTCAGCCATGTTGATTGATTAAGTTGCCCTTTGAACATCCTTTAGAGGCTGTATGTTAGATTCTGCATGCAAAGTTTCAACTTGCTAGGTTGCACGGTTGCTGAGAAACAGTGCTCCAAATTTACCTCTTGAAGTGAATGGGGCATATATCCGGAAGGACTAATTTGCATATGGCGGCCATATTGTTTACATATTTCAACTTTTTCTTAATGAATATTGAAGCGCATGCTCTCACGAGTGTTTTGATACCAAACATGCCAGGATTGGTCAAAAATCCTAGGACTAGTTTGCAAAAGTAGGTTTTGCATATTATGCAAATTAGCACAAAATCTATATAGACGGAAGTGCATGGTCCAAATTGGAAAGTTGTTGGTATTGACCCAAGGAATCCAGCAAAAAAAGAATTTTGAATGTAGGTCTTATGGTTTTTGAGTTATTGAGAAAATTGTGAAAAATGAATTTCCTTGTTTATAGCGCCACCACTTGACCAATCGGTGCCATTTTTGTTGTCCACCGAGATGCACTGATCCTACATCTACCTACCAAGTTTCATTTCTCTATGACTTACGGTTTAGGCTGCACAACTGTTTTTACAGGAGAAAAAGAATAATAATAATAATAATAATAATAATAATAATAAGAAAAATCTTAGCAAAAACAATAGGGTTCTACGCACCTTCGGTGCTTGAACCCTAAATATAGCCGCAAGCGGCGATTTACGGGGTTCGAGCGTTACAGGCAAAGAGACCCCTGGAGGCCAGTTAGGCTTAAAACATGTTGCCGGTTGACCGGCATCGCCAAACTGGATGAGGATGACCAGCATGACCGTGAAGACCAAGCTAGATTACCAGCATGACTAATCTGGATGACAAACTTGTTGACCATATTGACCAAGCTGGAAGACCATAATGACCAAACTGGATGACCAGCATGGCAAAGGTGGTTGGCCAGTATGACCAAGCTGGAAGACCACCATTACTATGAGGACAAAGCTGAATGACCAGCAGGACCATAATGACCAATGTGAATGGTCAGCATGACCAAGCTGGATGGCCAGCATAACCAAGCTGGATGGCCAGCATAACCAAGCTGGGTGACCAGCGTGACCATAAAGACCATAATGGCAATGCTAGATGAGTGGTGTGAGTAAACTAGTTGAAAAGCAGTGATAAATTGAGCTGTAGTGTTCATCAGGTTTTATGTGGTGTCTTACTGCACTCTAGTGCGCATTTGGTGAAACAAATTCAGTTCTTAAATTGAAAAAACACAAGGCATAAAAAGGGGATATAAATAACCCGTATATAGTATATAAGTTTTGACCTGATTAACATTCCGCCTGTTAAAAGCTTGCTGGAAAGTGATTGGCTAATAGTGACCACAAAAGTGTCCATATCAAATTTTCATTTGGTGTACCATTAGTGCATGGGCCATAGATGATAATTGGCTAGGATGACCTTGATAGCTTGTATGGTTCTAGAGAAACAGCTATCGAGCATTGACCCCGCCCCCTGGGGGGTGTATGTCTACTTATACTGACAGGGTATCTGAGAATCATGTAATGATCAAAGGACTGAAGTGGTATTAGTGTCAGGTTAAGCATTCAAAAGTTATAAGTGTTAAAGAGATTTTACTGCACCATGGTAGAACTCATTTACATATGGCGGCCATATTGTTTATAAATGTGAAGATTTTTTAAATAATTATTGAGGAGTAAGCTCTGCTGAACTGTTTGACACCAAACATGTCATGATTGGTCAAGGAGCCAAAGACAAGATCTCAAAAGTAAGTTTTGCATATTATGCAAATTAAAAAACAATTAAATGAGTGAAGCATAAACAAGAATGACCCAGGTGGCTGAGCAGCATGACCAAGAAGGATAAAGATGTTCAATTAAGCAAGACAAGCAAGATTAAATAAGTTCAGCAGAGCTTTAATTTAGAATAATTCACCTGTAGCTGTTTCACCAAATGACCACCAGAGCGCAGCAAGAGACCACATATAACCTGCTGGAAATCTATCACTCTATAAGTAAGACAGAACATTCCCTATCAGTCTGTTTCTATTTATTAAAAAGAGAAGAAAAGTCTGATTGGGCTCCAAATTGGTACTCATGATCAAGTGGTCTGTATATATATATGTGTGTAAAATTGTGTGTTGATATGGTCAAAGGTTCCTGACTTCTGTCCATTTAGGCTTGAAAAAAGCGATAATACAGGCTTATGGCCTACAAAATGGCTGTTGCTCTTTGGCCATATTAGAGGCAAAAAATATCTGATTTGGCTCAAAATTTGCAATCAAGATCACAATATCAGTCTATATATGTATGTAAATTTCTGTGTCGATAGGGTCAAAGGTTCCTGACTTCTGTCCATTTAGGCTTGTAAAAAGCGATAATACAGGCTTGAGGCCTACAAAATCGCTGTAGTTTTCCAGCCGTTGTAGAGGCAAAACATGTCCGATTTGGCTGAAAATTTGCAGTCAAGATCAGATTATCAGTCTATATATGTGTATAAATTTGTGTGTTGATAGGATGAAAGGTTCCTGTCTTCTGTCCATTTAGGTTGGAAAATAGCGATAAATAGAATAAATTGAAAATAGTTATTTTATCACTGTAGAGCCTACTGAAGACTTATTTGGCTCATACTTGGCAAATGTGCTTCAAATGTCATTGTTAATTAGTAGCTTCAACAGTTTTGGCATGTTTTAAACTTTGACAGAGTTTTGGCCAAATAACTCTGAAAAGGCTTTCACGTACATGTTTGATGAAGGTGTATGGGCCTCAAATAGTTAAAATGTCAAGATTTTTTTGATAATTATTTACCTACAGGGTCTCAAGATTGCATCAAGACCAAATTTGTTTTGATTGATTAAGAACTTAAAGACAAGTTCGAAAAGAGCCATTTTTACTCTTTTGGCCACTGATGAAAATCTTTGCATTTTTGGTAAACACATGTAATTACAAAGTTGTAAAGGCTACAGCAAAGTATACAAATAAAAAAGAATAACAAGCCTAGGCCACTTGTACCTTTAGATATAACTGATTTTCTGCTATAGCGCCCCCTTGAGGCCAATCAACGCCATATTTTAAAGGATAATAGAAGGCCCTTTGATACATGTAGGGTATAAGTATCGTCCGGATTGGTCATTGTTTAGCATGTCAAAAGCTTGCTGGAATCTGATTGGCTAATAACGATCGTAAAAATTTGCATATCAAATTTTCCTTTTGTAAAACATTAGGACATAGGCCATAGATGATACATGCCAAAGGAGAGCTTCATAGCTTGTACGGTTCCTGAGAAACAGATTTTTAGCTTTGGCTCCGCCCCCTGTGGGCGTATGTCTACACAGATTGACGGGCTACCTCAGAATCATGTTGGCATCAAAGTTGTAAAGTGGCATTAGTGTAGGTTTAAGCATTCAAAAGTTACAGCTGTTACAGCAAATTTGGGTGTGCCACGGTAAGATTAATTTGCATATGGCGGCCATACTGTTTACAAATTTCACAATTTTTTCGATAATTATTGAGGTTGGGACTCTGCTGAGTTGTTTGACACCAAATATGACAGGATTGGTCAATGACCCTAGGACAAGTTCTCAAAAGTAGGTTTTGCATATTATGCTAAATAGCAAAAAATCTAAGTGGGCGGAGCTTAGTGGTTCTATTGACCTTTTTGATTTGCCATTAACCAAGGAATCATATAATGCAAGAATTTTTGCTCTAGCTATCAGGGCGTAGGAGTTACGGGGCCAAATGCGTTGACCTTCGCCATAGCGCCCCCTTGAGGCCGATCGGGCTCATCTTTTGAATCTGAGTAGCGGTAAGAAGTACTACCATATGACCAAGTCTCAGCCCTGTAGGCCTTACGGTTTCTTCTGCCCAATCACTTCTATGGCAGAAAAAGAATAAGAACTATAATAAATATAGCCGCAAGCGGCGATTTACGGGGTTCGAGCGTTACAGGCAAAGAGACCTCTGGAGGCCAGTTAGGCTTAAAACATGTTGCCGGTTGACCGGCATCGCCAAACTGGATGAGGATGACCAGCATGACCGTGAAGACCAAGCTAGATTACCAGCATGACTAATCTGGATGACAAACTTGTTGACCATATTGACCAAGCTGGAAGACCATAATGACCAAACTGGATGACCAGCATGGCAAAGGTGGTTGGCCAGTATGACCAAGCTGGAAGACCACCATTACTATGAGGACAAAGCTGAATGACCAGCAGGACCATAATGACCAATGTGAATGGCCAGCATGACCAAGCTGGATGGCCAGCATAACCAAGCTGGGTGACCAGCGTGACCATAAAGACCATAATGGCAATGCTAGATGAGTGGTGTGAGTAAACTAGTTGAAAAGCAGTGATAAATTGAGCTGTAGTGTTCATCAGGTTTTATGTGGTGTCTTACTGCACTCTAGTGGGCATTTGGTGAAACAAATTCAGTTCTTAAATTGAAAAAACACAAGGCATAAGAAGGGCATATAAATAACCCGTATATAGTATATAAGTTTTGACCTGATTAACATTCCGCCTGTTAAAAGCTTGCTGGAATGTGATTGGCTAATAGTGACCACAAAAGTGTCCATATCAAATTATCATTTGGTGTACCATTAGTGCATGGGCCATAGATGATAATTGGCTAGGATGACCTTGATAGCTTGTATGGTTCTAGAGAAACAGCTATCGAGCATTGGCCCCGCCCCCTGGGGGTGTATGTCTACTTAAACTGACAGGGTATCTGAGAATCATGTAATGATCAAAGGACTGAAGTGGTATTAGTGTCAGGTTAAGCATTCAAAAGTTATAAGTGTTAAAGAGATTTTACTGCACCATGGTAGAACTCATTTGCATATGGCGGCCATATTGTTTATAAATGTAAAGATTTTTTTAATAATTATTGAGGAGTAAGCTCTGCTGAACTGTTTGACACCAAACATGTCATGATTGTTCAAGGAGCCAAGGACAAGATCTCAAAAGTAAGTTTTGCATATTATGCAAATAAATAAAAAAATTAAGTGGGTGGAGCATAAACAAGAATGACCCAGGTGGCTGACTAGCATGACCAAGAAGGATAAATATCTTCAATTAAGCAAGAGAAGCAAGATTGAATAAGTTCAGCAGAGCTTTAATTTAGAATAATTCACCTGTAGCTGTTTCACCAAATGACCACCAGAGCGCAGCAAGAGACCACATATAACCTGCTGGAAATCTATCACTCTATCAGAAAGACAGAACATTCCCTATCAGTGTGTTTCTATTTATTAAAAAGAGAAGAAAAGTCCGATTGGGCTCCAAATTGGTACTCATGATCAAGTGGTCTGTATATATATGTGTGTAAATTTGTGTGTTGATAGGGTCAAAGGTTCCTGACTTCTGTCCATTTAGGCTTGAAAAAAGCGATAATACAGGCTTATGGCCTACAAAATGGCAGTTGCTCTTTGGCCATATTAGAGGCAAAAAATATCTGATTTGGCTCAAAATTTGCAATCAAGATCACAATATCAGTCTATATATGTATGTCAATTTCTGTGTCGATAGGATCAAAGGTTCCTGACTTCTGTCCATTTAGATTTGAAAAAAGCGATAATACAGGCTTGAGGCCTACAAAATCGCTGTAGTTTTCCAGCCGTTGTAGAGGCAAAACATGTCCGATTTGGCTGAAAATTTGCAATCAAGATCAGATTATCAGTCTTTATATGTGTATAAATGTGTGTGTTGATACGGTGAAAGGTTCCTGTCTTCTGTCTATTTAGGTTGGAAAATAGCGATAAATAGAATAAATTGAAAGTAGTTATTTTATCACTGTAGAGCCTACTGAAGACTTATTTGGCTCATACTTGGCACATGTGCTTCAAATGTCATTGTTAATTAGTAGCTTCAACAGTTTTGGCATGTTTTAAACTTTGACAGAGTTTTTGCCAAATAACTCTGAAAAGGCTTTCACGTACATGTTTGATCAAGGTTTATGGGCCTCAAATAGTTAAAATGTCAAGATTTTTTTGATAATTATTTACCTACAGGGTCTCAAGATTGCATCAAGACCAAATTTGTTTTGATTGATTAAGGACTTAAAGACAAGTTCGAAAAGAGCAATTTTTACTCTTTTGGCCACTGATGAAAATCTTTGCATTTTTGGTAAACATATGTAATTACAAAGTTGTAAAGGCTACAGCAAAGTATACAACTAAAAAAGAATAACAAGCCTAGGCCACTTGTACCTTTAGATATAACTGATTTTCTGCTATAGCGCCCCCTTGAGGCCAATCAACGCCACATTTTAATGGATGATAGAAGGCCCTGAGATACATGTAGGGTATAAGTACCGTCCTCATTGGTCATTGTTTAGCATGTCAAAAGCTTGCTTGAATCTGATTGGCTAATAGCGATCGCAAAAATTTGCATATCAAATTTTCCTTCTGTAAAACATTAGGACATAGGCCATAGATGATACATGCCAAAAGAGAGCTTCATAGCTTGTACGGTTCCTGAGAAACAGATTTTTAGCTTTGGCTCCGCCCCCTGGGGGCGTATGTCTACACAGATTGAGGTGGTACCTCAGAATCATGTTGGCATCAAAGTTGTAAAGTGGCATTAGTGTAGGTTTAAGCATTCAAAAGTTACAGCTGTTAGAGTAAATGTGGGTGTGCCACAGTAAGATTAATTTGCATATGGTGGCCATATTGTTTACAAATTTCACAATTTTTTCGATAATTATTGAGGTTGGGACTCTGCTGAGTTGTTTGACACCAAATATGACAGGATTGGTCAATGACCCTAGGACAAGTTCTCAAAAGTAGGTTTTGCATATTATGCTAAATAGCAAAAAATCTATGTGGGCGGAGCTTAGTGGTTCTATTGACCTTTTTGATTTGCCATTAACCAAGGAATCATATAATGCAAGAATTTTTGCTCTAGCTATCAGGGCGTAGGAGTTACGGGGCCAAACGCGTTGACCTTCGCCATAGCGCCCCCTTGAGGCCGATCGGGCTCATCTTTTGAATCTGAGTAGCGGTGAGAAGTACTACCATATGACCAAGTCTCAGCCCTGTAGGCCTTACGGTTTCTTCTGCCCAATCACTTCTATGGCAGAAAAAGAATAAGAACTATAATAATAATAATAAATATAGCCGCAAGCGGCGATTTACGGGGTTCGAGCGTTACAGGCAAAGAGACCCCTGGAGGCCAGTTAGGCTTAAAACATGTTGCCGGTTGACCGGCATCGCCAAACTGGATGAGGATGACCAGCATGACCGTGAAGACCAAGCTAGATTACCAGCATGACTAATCTGGATGACAAACTTGTTGACCATATTGACCAAGCTGGAAGACCATAATGACCAAACTGGATGACCAGCATGGCAAAGGTGGTTGGCCAGTATGACCAAGCTGGAAGACCACATTACTATGAGGACAAAGCTGAATGACCAGCAGGACCATAATGACCAATGAGAATGGCCAGCATGACCAAGCTGGATGGCCAGCATAACCAAGCTGGGTGACCAGCGTGACCATAAAGACCATAATGGCAATGCTAGATGAGTGGTGTTAGTAAACTAGTTGAAAAGCATTGATAAATTGAGCTGTAGTGTTCATCAGGTTTTATGTGGTGTCTTACTGCACTCTAGTGCGCATTTGGTGAAACAAATTCAGTTCTTAAATTGAAAAAACACAAGGCATAAAAAGGGCATATAAATAACCCGTATATAGTATATAAGTTTTGACCTGATTAACATTCCGCCTGTTAAAAGCTTGCTGGAATGTGATTGGCTAATAGTGACCACAAAAGTGTCCATATCAAATTTTCATTTGGTGTACCATTAGTGCATGGGCCATAGATGATAATTGGCTAGGATGACCTTGATAGCTTGTATGGTTCTAGAGAAACAGCTATCGAGCATTGGCCCCGCCCCCTGGGGGGGGGTGTATGTCTACTTAAACTGACAGGGTATCTGAGAATCATGTAATGATCAAAGGACTGAAGTGGTATTAGTGTCAGGTTAAGCATTCAAAAGTTATGTGTTAAAGACATTTTACTGCACCATGGTAGAACTCATTTGCATATGGCGGCCATATTGTTTATAAATGTAAAGATTTTTTTAATAATTATTGAGGAGTAAGCTCTACTGAACTGTTTGACACCAAACATGTCATGATTGGTCAAGGATCCAAGGACAAGATCTCAAAAGTATTTTTTGCATATTATGCAAATTTTAAAAAAAATTAAGTGGGTGGAGCATAAACAAGAATGACCCTGGCGGCTGACCAGCATGAACAAGAAGGATAAATATGTTCAATTAAGCAAGACAAGCAAGATTGAATAAGTTCAGCAGAGCTTTAATTTAGAATAATTCACCTGTAGCTGTTTCACCAAATGACCACCAGAGCGCAGCAAGAGACCACATATAACCTGCTGGAAATCTATCACTCTATCAGAAAGACAGAACAATCCCTATCAGTGTGTTTCTATTTATTAAAAAGAGAAGAAAAGTCCGATTGGGCTCCAAATTGGTACTCATGATCAAGTGGTCTGTATATACATGTATGTAAATTTGTGTGTTGATAGGGTCAAAGGTTCCTGACTTCTGACCATTTAGGTTTGAAAAAAGTGATAATACAGGCTTATGGCCTACAAAATGGCTGTTGCTCTTTGGCCATATTAGAGGCAAAAAATATCTGATTTGGCTCAAAATTTGCAATAAGGATCACAATATCAGTCTATATATGTATGTCAATTTCTGTGTCAATAGGGTCAAAAGTTCCTGACTTCTGTCCATTTAGATTTGAAAAAAGCGATAATACAGGCTTGAGGCCTACAAAATCGCTGTAGTTTTCCAGCCGTTGTAGAGGCAAAACATGTCCGATTTGGCTGAAAATTTGCAATCAAGATCAGATTATCAGTCTATATATGTGTGTAAATTTGTGTGTTGATAGGGTGAAAGGTTCCTGTTTTCTGTCCATTTAGGTTGGAAAATAGTGATAAATAGAATAAATTGAAAATAGTTATTTTTTCACTGAAGAGCCTACTGAAGACTTATTTGGCTCATACTTGGCACATGTGCTTCAAATGTCATTGTTAATTAGTAGCTTCAACAGTTTTGGCATGTTTTAAACTTTGACAGAGTTTTGGCCAAATAACTCTGAAAAGGCTTTCACGTACATGTTTGATCAAGGTTTATGGGCCTCAAATAGTTAAATTGTCAAGATTTTTTTGATAATTATTTACCTACAGGGGCTCAAGATTGCATAAAGACCAAATTTGTTTTGATTGATTAAGGACTTAAAGACAAGTTCGAAAAGAGCAATTTTTACTCTTTTGGCCACTGATGAAAATTTTTGCATTTTTGGTAAATACATGTAATTACAAAGTTGTAAAGGCTACAGCAAAGTATACAACTAAAAAAAGAATAACAAGCCTAGGCCACTTGTACCTTTAGATATAACTGATTTTCTGCTATAGCGCCCCCTTGAGGCCAATCAACGCCATATTTTAAAGGATGATAGAAGGCCCTGAGATACATGTAGGGTATAAGTATCGTCCTGATTGGTCATTGTTTAGCATGTCAAAAGCTTGCTGGAATCTGATTGGCTAATAACGATCGCAAAAATTTGCATATCAAATTTTCCTTCTGTAAAACATTAGGACATAGGCCATAGATGATACATGCCAAAGGAGAGCTTCATAGCTTGTACGGTTCCTGAGAAACTGATTTTTAGCTTTGGCTCCGCCCCCTGGGGGCGTATGTCTACACAGATTGACGGGCTACCTCCGAATCATGTTGGCATCAAAGGTCTAAAGTGGCATTAGTGTAGGTTTAAGCATTCAAAAGTTACAGTTGTTAGAGTAAATTTGGGTGTGCCACGGTAAGATTAATTTGCATATGGCGGCCATATTGTTTACAAATTTCACAATTTTTTTGATAATTATTGAGGTTGGGACTCTGCTGAGTTGTTTGACACCAAATATGACAGGATTGGTCAATGACCCTAGGACAAGTTCTCAAAAGTAGGTTTTGCATATTATGCTAAATAGCAAAAAATCTAAGTGGGCGGAGCTTAGTGGTTCTATTGACCTTTTTGATTTGCCATTAACCAAGGAATCATATAATGCAAGAATTTTTGCTCTAGCTATCAGGGCGTGGCAGTTACGAGGCCTAACGCGTTGACCTTCGCCATAGCGCCCCCTTGAGGCCGATTTGGCTCATCTTTTGAATCTGAGTAGCGGTGAGAAGTACTACCATATGACCAAGTCTCAGCCCTGTAGGCCTTACGGTTTCTTCTGCCCGATCACTTCTATGGCAGAAAAAGAATAAGAATAATAATAAATATAGCCGCAAGCGGCGATTTACGGGGTTCGAGCGTTACAGGCAAAGAGGCCCCTGGAGGCCAGTTAGGCTTAAAACCTGTTGCTGGTTGACCGTCATCACCAAACTGGATAACCAAGGTGGGTGACTATTATGACCATAAAGACCCAGGTGTTAGACCAGCATGACCATAAAGACCCAGCTGGTTGACCAGCATGACCAAAATACCCAGCTAGTTGACCAGAATGAAAATAAGGACCAAGCTGGTTGACTAGCATGACCATAATAACCATGCTAGATGAGTGATGTGAGTAAACTAGTTGTAAAAAGCATTGATAAATTGAGCTGTAGTGTTCAGCAGGTTTTATGTGGTGTCTTTCTGCACTCTAGTGGGCATTTGGTGAAACAACATCAGTTCTTAAATTGAAAAATACAAACCACATTAATCCTGATGGGAGCCTAGTGGTGAGGCATAAAAAGGCCACATATAAATAACTCACATATGGTGTATACGTTTTTACCTGATTAACATTCAGCCTGTCAAAAGCTTGCTGGAAAGTGATTGGCTAATAGTGACCACAAAAATGTATCAACATTTCCTTTGGTGTACCATTAGTGCATGGGCCATAGATGATAATTGGCAAGGATGACCTTGATAGCTTGTATGGTTCTAGAGAAACAGCTATCGAGCATTGGCTCCGCCCCCTGGGGGTGTATGTCTACTTACACTGACAGGGTATCTGAGAGTCATGTAATGATCAAAGGACTGAAGTGGTATTAGTGTCAGGTTAAGCATTCAAAAGTTATAAGTGTTAAAGACATTTTACTGCACCATGGAAAAACTAATTTGCATATGGCGGCCATATTGTTTATAAATGTAAAGATTTTGTTTAATAATTATTGAGGAGTAAGCTCTGCTGAACTGTTTGACACCAAACATGTCATGATTGGACAAGGAGGCAAAGACAAGTTCTCAAAAGTAGGTTTTGCATATTATGCAAATAAAAAATAAAAAATTGGGTGGAGCATAAACAAGAATGACCCAGGTGGCTGACCAGCATGACCAAGAAGGATACAGATGTTCAATTAAGCAAGACAAGCAAGATTAAATAAGTTCAGCAGAGCTTTTATTTAGAATAAATCAACTGTAACTGTTTCACCAAATGACCACCAGAGCGCAGCAAGAGACCACATATAACCTGCTGGAAATCTATCACTCTATAAGTAAGACAGAACATTCCCTATCAGTGTGTTTCTATTTATTAAAAAGAGAAGAAAAGTCCGATTGGGCTCCAAATTGGTACTCATGATCAAGTGGTCTGTATATATATGTTTGTAAATTTGTGTGTTGATAGGGTCAAAGGTTCCTGACTTCTGTCCATTTAGGCTTGAAAAAAGCGATAATACAGGCTTATGGCCTACAAAATGGCTGTTGCTCTTTGGCCATATTAGAGGCAAAAAATATCTGATTTGGCTCAAAATTTGCAATCAGGATCACAATATCAGTCTATATATGTATGTCAATTTCTGTGTCAATAGGGTCAAAGGTTCCTGACTTCTGTCCATTTAGATTTGAAAAAAGCGATAATACAGGCTTGAGGCCTACAAAATCGCTGTAGTTTTCCAGCCGTTGTAGAGGCAAAACATGTCCGATTTGGCTGAAAATTTGCAATCAAGATCAGATTATCAGTCTATATATGTGTATAAATTTGTGTGTTGATAGGGTGAAAGGTTCCTGTCTTCTGTCCATTTAGGTTGGAAAATAGCGATAAATAGAATAAATTGAAAATAGTTATTTTTTCACTGTAGAGCCTACTGAAGACTTATTTGGCTCATACTTGGCACATGTACTTCAAATATCATTGTTAATTAGTAGCTTCAACAGTTTTGGAATGTTTTAAACTTTGACAGAGTTTTGGCCAAATAACTCTGAAAAGGCTTTCACGTACATGTTTGATCAAGGTTTATGGGCCTCAAATAGTTAAAATGTCATGATTTTTTTGATAATTATTTACCTACAGGGTCTCAAGATTGCATCAAGACCAAATTTGTTTTGATTGATTAAGGACTTAAAGACAAGTTCGAAAAGAGCAATTTTTACTCTTTTGGCCACTGATGAAAATCTTTGCATTTTTGGTAAACACATGTAATTACAAAGTTGTAAAGGCTACAGCAAAGTATACAACTAAAAAAGAATAACAAGCCTAGGCCACTTGTACCTTTAGATATAACTGATTTTCTGCTATAGCGCCCCCTTGAGGCCAATCAACGCCATATTTTAATGGATGATAGAAGGCCCTGAGATACATGGAGGGTATAAGTATCGTCCTGATTGGTCATTGTTTAGCCTGTCAAAAGCTTGCTGGAAACTGATTGGCTAATAACGATCGCAAAAATTTGCATATCAAATTTTCCTTCTGTAAAACATTAGGACATAGGCCATAGATGATACATGCCAAAGGAGAGCTTCATAGCTTGTACGGTTCCTGAGAAACAGATTTTTAGCTTTGGCTCCGCCCCCTGGAGGCGTATGTCTACACAGATTGACGGGCTACCTCAGAATCATGTTGGCATCAAAGGTCTAAAGTGGCATTAGTGTAGGTTTAAGCATTCAAAAGTTACAGCTGTTAGAGTAAATTTGGGTGTGCCACGGTAAGATTAATTTGCATATGGCGGCCATATTGTTTACAAATTTCACAATTTTTTTGATAATTATTGAGGTTGGGACTCTGCTGAGTTGTTTGACACCAAATATGACAGGATTGGTCAATGACCCTAGGACAAGTTCTCAAAAGTATGTTTTGCATATTATGCTAAATAGCAAAAAATCTAAGTGGGCGGAGCTTAGTGGTTCTATTGACCTTTTTGATTTGCCATTAACCAAGGAATCATATAATGCAAGAATTTTTGCTCTTGCTATCAGGGCGTGGCAGTTACGAGGCCTAACGCGTTGACCTTCGCCATAGCGCCCCCTTGAGGCCGATTTGGCTCATCTTTTGAATCTGAGTAGCGGTGAGAAGTACTACCATATGACCAAGTCTCAGCCCTGTAGGCCTTACGGTTTCTTCTGCCCGATCACTTCTATGGCAGAAAAAGAATAAGAATAATAATAATAATAATAATAATAATAATAATCAGAACAATTACAATAGGGTTTCTAGCACTACGTGCTCGAACCCCTAATAAATATAGCCGCAAGCGGCGATTTACGGGGTTCGAGCGTCACAGGCAAAGAGGCCCCTGGAGGCCAGTTAGGCTTAAAACCTGTTGCTGGTTGACCGTCATCACCAAACTGGATAACCAAGCTGGGTAACCAGCGTGACCATAAAGACCAAAATGACAATGCTAGATGAGTGGTGTGAGTAAACTAGTTGAAAAGCATTGATAAATTGAGCTGTAGTGTTCATCAGGTTTTATGTGGTGTCTTGCTGCACTCTAGTGGGCATTTGGTGAAACAACTTCAGTTCTTAAATTAAAAAAACACAAGGCATAAAAAGGGCATATAAATAACCCATATATAGTGTATAAGTTTTGACCTGATAAACATTCTGCCTGTCAAAAGCTTGCTGGAATGTGATTGGCTAATAGTGACCACAAAAGTGTCCATATCAAATTTTCATTTGGTGTACCATTAGTGCATGGGCCATAGATGATAATTGGCAAGGATGACCTTGATAGCTTGTATGGTTGTAGAGAAACAGCTATCGAGCATTGGCCCCGCCCCCTGGGGGGGTGTATGTCTACTTAAACTCACAGGGTATCTGAGAATCATGTAATGATCAAAGGACTGAAGTGGTATTAGTGTCAGGTTAAGCATTCAAAAGTTATAAGTGTTAAAGACATTTTACTGCACCATGGTAAAACTAATTTGCATATGGTGGCCATATTGTTTATAAATGTAAAGATTTTTTTTAATAATTATTGAGGAGTAAGCTCTGCAAAACTGTTTGACACCAAACATGTCATGATTGGTAAAGGAGGCAAAGACAAGATCTCAAAAGTAGGTTTTGCATATTATGCAAATTAAAAAAAAATTAAGTGGGTGGAGCATAAATAAGAATGACCCAGGTGGCTGACTAGCATGACCAAGAAGGATAAATATGTTCAATTAAGCAAGACAAAAATGATTAAATAAGTTCAGCAGAGCTTTAATTTAGAATAATTCAAATGTAGCTGTTTCACCAAATGACCACCAGAGCGCAGCAAGAGACCACATATAACCTGCTGGAAATCTATCACTCTATAAGTAAGACAGAACATTCCCTATCAGTGTGTTTCTATTTATTAAAAAGAGAAGAAAAGTCCGATTGGGCTCCAAATTGGTACTCATGATCAAGTGGTCAGCATATATATGTGTGTAAATTTGTGTGTTGATAGGGTCAAAGGTTCCTGACTTCTGTCCATTTAGGTTTGAAAAAAGCGATAATACAGGCTTATGGCCTACAAAATGGCTGTTGCTCTTTGGCCATATTAGAGGCAAAAAATATCTGATTTGGCTCAAAATTTGCAATCAAGATCAGAATATCAGTCTATATATGTATGTCAATTTCTGTGTCGATAGGGTCAAAGGTTCCTGACTTATGTCCATTTAGGTTTGAAAAAAGCGATAATACAGGCTTGAGGCCTACAAAATCGCTGTAGTTTTCCAGCCGTTGTAGAGGGAAAACATGTCCGATTTGGCTGAAAATTTGCAATCAAGATCAGATTATCAGTCTATATATGTGTATAAATTTGTGTGTTGATAGGGTGAAAGGTTCCTGTCTTCTGTCCATTTAGGTTGGAAAATAGCGATAAATAGAATAAATTGAAAATAGTTATTTTTTCACTGTAGAGCCTACTGAAGACTTATTTGGCTCATACTTGGCAAATGTGCTTCAAATGTCATTGTTAATTAGTAGCTTCAACAGTTTTGGCATGTTTTAAACTTTGACAGAGTTTTGGCCAAATAACTCTGAAAAGGCTTTCACGTACATGTTTGATCAAGGTTTATGGGCCTCAAATAGTTAAAATGTCAAGATTTTTTTGATAATTATTTACCTACAGGGTCTCAAGATTGCATCAAGACCAAAGTTATTTTGATTGATTATGGACTTAAAGACAAGTTCGAAAAGAGCAATTTTTACTCTTTTGGCCACTGATGAAAATCTTTCCATTTTTGGTAAATACATGTAATTACAAAGTTGTAAAGGCTACAGCAAAGTATACAACTAAAAAAGAATAACAAGCTTAGGCCACTTGTACCTTTAGATATAACTGATTTTCTGCTATAGCGCCCCCTTGAGGCCAATCAACGCCATATTTTAATGGATGATAGAAGGCCCTGAGATACATGTAGGGTATAAGTATCGTCCTGATTGGTCATTGTTTAGCATGTCAAAAGCTTGCTGGAAACTGATTGGCTAATAACGATCGCAAAAATTTGCATATCAAATTTTCCTTCTGTAAAACATTAGGACATAGGCCATAGATGATACATGCCAAAGGAGAGCTTCATAGCTTGTACGGTTCCTGAGAAACAGATTTTTAGCTTTGGCTCCGCCCCCTGGGGGCGTATGTCTACACAGATTGACGGGCTACCTCAGAATCATGTTGGCATCAACGGTCTAAAGTGGCATTAGTGTAGGTTTAAGCATTCAAAAGTTACAGCTGTTAGAGTAAATTTGGGTGTGCCACGGTAAGATTAATTTGCATATGGCGGCCATATTGTTTACAAATTTCACAATTTTTTTGATAATTATTGAGGTTGGGACTCTGCTGAGTTGTTTGACACCAAATATGACCGGATTGGTCAATGACCCTAGGACAAGTTCTCAAAAGTAGGTTTTGCATATTATGCTAAATAGCAAAAAATCTAAGTGGGCGGAGCTTAGTGGTTCTATTGACCTTTTTGATTTGCCATTAACCAAGGAATCATATAATGCAAGAATTTTTGCTCTAGCTATCAGGGCGTGGCAGTTACGAGGCCTAACGCGTTGACCTTCGCCATAGCGCCCCCTTGAGGCCGATCGGGCTCATCTTTTGAATCTGAGTAGCGGTGAGAAGTACTACCATATGACCAAGTCTCAGCCCTGTAGGCCTTACGGTTTCTTCTGCCCGATCACTTCTATGGCAGAAAAAGAATAAGAATAATAATAATAATAATAATAATAATAATAAATATAGCCGCAAGCGGCGATTTACGGGGTTCGAGCGTTACAGGCAAAGTGACCCCTGGAGGCCAGTTAGGCTTAAAACATGTTGCCGGTTGACCGGCATCGCCAAACTGGATGAGGATGACCAGCATGACCGTGAAGACCAAGCTAGATTACCAGCATGACTAATCTGGATGACAAACTTGTTGACCATATTGACCAAGCTGGAAGACCATAATGACCAAACTGGATGACCAGCATGGCAAAGGTGGTTGGCCAGTATGACCAAGCTGGAAGACCACCATTACTATGAGGACAAAGCTGAATGACCAGCAGGACCATAATGACCAATGTAAATGGCCAGCATGACCAAGCTGGATGGCCAGCATAACCAAGCTGGGTGACCAGCGTGACCATAAAGACCATAATGGCAATGCTAGATGAGTGGTGTGAGTAAACTAGTTGAAAAGCATTGATAAATTGAGCTGTAGTGTTCATCAGGTTTTATGTGGTGTCTTACTGCACTCTAGTGGGCATTTGGTGTACCATTAGTGCATGGGCCATAGATGATAATTGGCTAGGATGACCTTGATAGCTTGTATGGTTCTAGAGAAACAGCTATCGAGCATTGGCCCCGCCCCCTGGGGGGGTGTATGTCTACTTGAACTGACAGGGTATCTGAGAATCATGTAATGATCAAAGGACTGAAGTGGTATTAGTGTCAGGTTAAGCATTCAAAAGTTATAAGTGTTAAAAAGTTATTAGTGTCAGGTTAAGCATTCAAAAGTTATAAGTGTTAAAGACATTTTACTGCACCATGGTAGAACTCATTTGCATATGGCGGCCATATTGTTTATAAATGTAAAGATTTTTTAAATAATTATTGAGGAGTAAGCTCTGCTGAACTGTTTGACACCAAACATGTCATGATTGGTCAAGGATCCAAGGACAAGATCTCAAAAGTAGGTTTTGCATATTATGCAAATAAAAAAAAAAAATTAAGTGGGTGGAGCATAAACAAGAATGACCCAGGCGGCTGACCAGCATGAACAAGAAGGATAAATATGTTCAATTAAGCAAGACAAGCAAGATTGAATAAGTTCAGCAGAGCTTTAATTTAGAATAATTCACCTGTAGCTGTTTCACCAAATGACCACCAGAGCGCAGCAAGAGACCACATATAACCTGCTGGAAATCTATCACTCTATCAGAAAGACAGAACATTCCCTATCAGTGTGTTTATATTTATTAAAAAGAGAAGAAAAGTCCGATTGGGCTCCAAATTGGTACTCATGATCAAATGGTCTGTATATACATGTATGTAAATTTGTGTGTTGATAGGGTCAAAGGTTCCTGACTTCTGACCATTTAGGTTTGAAAAAAGTGATAATACAGGCTTATGGCCTACAAAATGGCTGTTGCTCTTTGGCCATATTAGAGGCAAATAATATCTGATTTGGCTCAAAATTTGCAATCAAGATCACAATATCAGTCTATATATGTATGTCAATTTCTGTGTCAATAGGGTCAAAGGTTCCTGACTTCTGTCCATTTAGATTTGAAAAAAGCGATAATACAGGCTTGAGGCCTACAAAATCGCTGTAGTTTTCCAGCCGTTGTAGAGGCAAAACATGTCCGATTTGGCTGAAAATTTGCAATCAAGATCAGATTATCAGTCTATATATGTGTATAAATTTGTGTGTTGATAGGGTGAAAGGTTCCTGTCTTCTGTCCATTTAGGTTGGAAAATAGCGATAAATAGAATAAATTGAAAATAGTTATTTTTTCACTGTAGAGCCTACTGAAGACTTATTTGGCTCATACTTGGCACATGTACTTCAAATGTCATTGTTAATTAGTAGCTTCAACAGTTTTGGCATGTTTTAAACTTTGACAGAGTTTTGGCCAAATAACTCTGAAAAGGCTTTCACGTACATGTTTGATCAAGGTTTATGGGCCTCAAATAGTTAAAATGTCAAGATTTTTTTGATAATTATTTACCTACAGTGTCTCAAGATTGCATCAAGACCAAATTTGTTTTGATTGATTAAGGACTTAAAGACAAGTTCGAAAAGAGCAATTTTTACTCTTTTGGCCACTGATGAAAATCTTTGCATTTTTGGTAAACATATGTAATTACAAAGTTGTAAATGCTACAGCAAAGTATACAACTAAAAAAGAATAACAAGACTAGGCCACTTGTACCTTTAGATATAACTAATTTTCTGCTATAGCGCCCCCTTGAGGCCAATCAACGCCATATTTTAATGGATGATAGAAGGCCCTGAGATACATGTAGGGTATAAGTATCGTCCTGATTGGTCATTGTTTAGCTTGTCAAAAGCTTGCTGGAATCTGATTGGCTAATAACGATTGCAAAAAATTGCATATCAAATTTTCCTTCTGTAAAACATTAGGACATAGGCCATAGATGATACATGCCAAAGGAGAGCTTCATAGCTTGTACGGTTCCTGAGAAACAGATTTTTAGCTTTGGCTCCGCCCCCTGGGGGCGTACGTCTACACAGATTGACGGGCTACCTCAGAATCATGTTGGCATCAAAGTTGTAAAGTGGCATTAGTGTAGGTTTAAGCATTCAAAAGTTACAGCTGTTAGAGTAAATTTGGGTGTGCCACGGTAAGATTAATTTGCATATGGCGGCCATATTGTTTACAAATTTCACAATTTTTTCGATAATTATTGAGGTTGGTACTCTGCTGAGTTGTTTGACACCAAATATGACAGGATTGGTCAATGACCCTAGGACAAGTTCTCAAAAGTAGGTTTTTCATATTATGCTAAATAGCAAAAAATCTAAGTGGGCGGAGCTTAGTGGTTCTATTGACCTTTTTGATTTGCCATTAAGCAAGGAATCATATAATGCAAGAATTTTTGCTCTAGCTATCAGGGCGTGGGAGTTACGAGGCCTAACGCGTTGACCTTCGCCATAGCGCCCCCTTGAGGCCGATCGGGCTCATCTTTTGAATCTGAGTAGCGGTGAGAAGTACTACCATATGACCAAGTCTCAGCCCTGTAGGCCTTACGGTTTCTTCTGCCCGATCACTTCTATGGCAGAAAAAGAATAAGAATAATAATCGGAACAATTACAATAGGGTTTCTAGCACTACGTGCTCGAACCCCTAATAATAATAAATATAGCCGCAAGCGGCGATTTACGGGGTTCGAGCGTTACAGGCAAAGAGGCCCCTGGAGGCCAGTTAGGCTTAAAACATGTTGCTGGTTGACCGGCATCACCAAACTGGATGACCAGCATGGCAAAGGTGTTTGGCCAGTATGACCAAGCTGGATGACCAGCATTGCTATAATGACAAAGCTGAATGACCAGCAGGACCATAATGCCCAATGTGAATGACCAGAATTACCTAGCTGGATGGGCAGCATAACCAAGCTAGGTGACCAGCCTGACCATAAAGATCATAATGACAATGCCAGATGAGTGGTGTGAGTAAACTAGTTGAAATGCATTGATAAATTGTGCTGTAGTGTTCAGCAGGTTTTATGTGGTCTCTTGCTGCACTCTAGTGGGCATTCGGAGAGCCTAGCAGTGAGGCATGACAAGGGCACATATTAATGACCAATAATATCAATAATAGTACATAAGTTTTGACCTGTTTAACATTCAGCCTGTCAAAAGCTTACTGGAATGTGATTGGCTAATAGTGACCACAAAAGTGTCCATATCAAAGTTTCATTTGGTGTACCATTAGTGCATGGGCCATAGATGATAATTGGCAAGGACGACCTTGATAGCTTGTATGGTTCTAGAGAAACAGCTATCGAGCATTGGCTCCGCCCCCTGGGGGGGTGTATGTCTACTTAAACTGACAGGGTATCTGAGAATCATGTAATGATCAAAGGACTGAAGTGGTATTAGTGTCAGGTTAAGCATTCAAAAGTTATAAGTGTTAAAGAGATTTTACTGCACCATGGTAGAACTCATTTACATATGGCGGCCATATTGTTTATAAATGTAAAGATTTTTTTAATAATTATTGAGGAGTAAGCTCTGCTGAACTGTTTGACACCAAACATGTCATGATTGGTCAAGGAGCCAAGGACAAGATCTCAAAAGTAAGTTTTGCATATTATGCAAATTAAAAAAAAATTAAGTGAGTGAAGCCTAAACAAGAATGACCCAGGTGGCGGAGCAGCATGACCAAGAAGGATAAATATGTTCAATTAAGCAAGACAAGCAAGATTGAATAAGTTCAGCAGAGCTTTAATTTAGAATAATTCACCTGTAGCTGTTTCACCAAATGACCACCAGAGCGCAGCAAGAGACCACATATAACCTGCTGGAAATCTATCACTCTATCAGAAAGACAGAACATTCCCTATCAGTGTGTTTCTATTTATTAAAAAGAGAAGAAAAGTCCGATTGAGCTCCAAATTGGTACTCATGATCAAGTGGTCTGTATATACATGTATGTAAATTTGTGTGTTGATAGGGTCAAAGGTTCCTGACTTCTGACCATTTAGGTTTGAAAAAAGTGATAATACAGGCTTATGGCCTACAAAAAGGCTGTTGCTCTTTGGCCATATTAGAGGCAAAAAATATCTGATTTGGCTAAAAATTTGCAATCAAGATCACAATATCAGTCTATATATGTATGTCAATTTCTGTGTCAATAGGGTCAAAGGTTCCTGACTTCTGTTCTTTTAGATTTGAAAAAAGCGATAATACAGGCTTGAGGCCTACAAAATCGCTGTCGTTTTCCAGCCGTTGTAGAGGCAAAACATGTCCATGAAAATTTGCAATCAAGATCAGATTATCAGTCTATATACGTGTATAAATTTGTGTGTTGATAGGGTGAAAGGTTCCTGTCTTCTGTCCATTTAGGTTGGAAAATAGCGATAAATAGAATAAATTGAAAATAGTTATTTTTTCACTGTAGAGCCTACTGACGACTTATTTGGCTCATACTTGGCACATGTACTTCAAATGTCATTGTTAATTAGTAGCTTCAACAGTTTTGGCATGTTTTAAACTTTGACAGAGTTTTGGCCAAATAACTCTGAAAAGGCTTTCACGTACATGTTTGATCAAGGTTTATGGGCCTCAAGTAGTTAAAATGTCAAGATTTTTTTGATAATTATTTACCTACAGGGTCTCAAGATTGCATCAAGACCAAATTTGTTTTGATTGTTTAAGGACTTAAAGACAAGTTCGAAAAGAGCAATTTTTACTCTTTTGGCCACTGATGAAAATCTTTGCATTTTTGGTAAACATATGTAATTACAAAGTTGTAAAGGCTACAGCAAAGTATACAACTAAAAAAGAATAACAAGCCTAGGCCACTTGTACCTTTAGATATAACTGATTTTCTGCTATAGCGCCCCCTTGAGGCCAATCAACGCCATATTTTAATGGATGATAGAAGGCCCTGAGATACATGTAGGGTATGAGTATCGTCCTGATTGGTCATTGTTTAGCCTGTCAAAAGCTTGCTGGAAACTGATTGGCTAATAACGATCGCAAAAATTTGCATATCAAATTTTCCTTCTGTAAAACATTAGGACATAGGCCATAGATGATACATGCCAAAGGAGAGCTTGATAGCTTGCACGGTTCCTGAGAAACAGATTTTTAGCTTTGGCTCCGCCCCCTGGGGGTGTATGTCTACACCGATTGACAGGCTACCTCAGAATAATGTAAGGATCAAAGGTCTAAAGTGGCATTAGTGTCGGTTTAAGCAGTCAAAAGTTACAGCTGTTAGAGTAAATTTGGGTGTGCCACGGTAAGAGTAATTTAAATATGGCGGCCATATTGTTCACAAATTTCAAGATTTTTTTGATAATTATTGAGGTTGGGACTCTGCTAAGTTGTTTGACACCAAATATGATAGGATGGGTCAATGCCCCTAGAACAAGTTCTCAAAAGTAGGTTTTGCATATTATGCTAAATAGCAAAAAATCTAAGTGGGCGGAGCTTAGTGGTTCTATTGACCTTTTTGATTTGCCATAAACCAAGGAATCATAAAACGAAAGAATTTTTCGTCTAGCTATAAGGGCGTGGGAGTAACGAGGCAAAACGCGTTTTGCTTCGCCATAGCGCCCCCTTGAGGCCGTTCGGGCTCATCTTTTGAATCTGAGTAGCGGTGAGAAGTACTACCATATGACCAAGTCTCAGCTCTGTAGACCTTACAGTTTCTTCTGCCCAATCACTTCTATGGCAGAAAAAGAATAAGAATAATAATAATCAGAACAATTACAATAGGGCTTCTAGCACTACGTGCTCGAACCCCTAATAAATATAGCCGCAAGCGGCGATTTACGGGGTTCGAGCGTTACAGGCAAAGAGACCCCTGGAGGCCAGTTAGGCTTAAAACATGTTGCCGGTTGACCGGCATCGCCAAACTGGATGAGGATGACCAGCATGACCGTGAAGATTACCAGCATGACTAATCTGGATGACAAACTTGTTGACCATATTGACCAAGCTGGAAGACCATAATGACCAAACTGGATGACCAGCATGGCAAAGGTGGTTGGCCAGTATGACCAAGCTGGAAGACCACCATTACTATGAGGACAAAGCTGAATGACCAGCAGGACCATAATGACCAATGTGAATGGCCAGCATGACCAAGCTGGATGGCCAGCATAACCAAGCTGGGTGACCAGCGTGACCATAAAGACCATAATGGCAATGCTAGATGAGTGGTGTGACTAAACTAGTTGAAAAGCATTGATAAATTGAGCTGTAGTGTTCATCAGGTTTTATGTGGTGTCTTACTGCACTCTAGTGGGCATTTGGTGAAACAAATTCAGTTCTTAAATTGAAAAAACACAAGGCATAAAAAGGGCATATAAATAACCCGTATATAGTATATAAGTTTTGACCTGATTAACATTTCGCCTGTTAAAAGCTTGCTGGAATGTGATTGGCTAATAGTGACCACAAAAGTGTCCATATCAAATTTTCATTTGGTGTACCATTAGTGCATGGGCCATAGATGATAATTGGCTAGGATGACCTTGATAGCTTGTATGGTTCTAGAGAAACAGCTATCGAGCATTGGCCCCGCCCCCTGGGGGTGTATGTCTACTTAAACTGACAGGGTATCTGAGAATCATGTAATGATCAAAGGACTGAAGTGGTATTAGTGTCAGGTTAAGCATTCAATAGTTATAAGTGTTAAAGACATTTTACTGCACCATGGTAGAACTCATTTGCATATGGCGGCCATATTGTTTATAAATGTAAAGATTTTTTAAATAATTATTGAGGAGTAAGCTCTGCTGAACTGTTTGACACCAAACATGTCATGATTGGTCAAGAATCCAAGGACAAGATCTCAAAAGTAGGTTTTGCATATTATGCAAATTAAAAAAAAAATTAAGTGGGTGGAGCATAAACAAGAATGACCCAGGCGGCTGACCATCATGAACAAGAAGGATAAATATGTTCAATTAAGCAAGACAAGCAAGATTGAATAAGTTCAGCAGAGCTTTAATTTAGAATAATTCAACTGTAACTGTTTCACCAAATGACCACCAGAGCGCAGCAAGAGACCACATATAACCTGCTGGAAATCTATCACTCTATCAGAAAGACAGAACATTCCCTATCAGTGTGTTTCTATTTATTAAAAAGAGAAGAAAAGTCCGATTGGGCTCCAAATTGGTACTCATGATCAAGTGGTCTGTATATACATGTATGTAAATTTGTGTGTTGATAGGGTCAAAAGTTCCTGACTTCTGACCATTTAGGTTTGAAAAAAGTGATAATACAGGCTTATGGCCTACAAAATGGCTGTTGCTCTTTGGCCATATTAGAGGCAAAAAATATCTGATTTGGCTCAAAATTTGTAATCAAGATCACAATATCAGTCTATATATGTATGTCAATTTCTGTGTCAATAGGGTCAAAGGTTCCTGACTTCTGTCAATTTAGATTTGAAAAAAGCGATAATACAGGCTTGAGGCCTACAAAATCGCTGTAGTTTTCCAGCCGTTGTAGAGGCAAAACATGTCCGATTTGGCTGAAAATTTGCAATCAAGATCAGATTATCAGTCTATATATGTGTATAAATTTGTGTGTTGATAGGGTGAAAGGTTCCTGTCTTCTGTCCATTTAGGTTGGAAAATAGCGATAAATAGAATAAATTGAAAATAGTTATTTTTTCACTGTAGAGCCTACTGAAGACTTATTTGGCTCATACTTGGCACATGTACTTCAAATGTCATTGTTAATTAGTAGCTTCAACAGTTTTGGCATGTTTTAAACTTTGACAGAGTTTTGGCCAAATAACTCTGAAAAGGCTTTCACGTACATGTTTGATCAAGGTTTATGGGCCTCAAATAGTTAAAATGTCAAGAGTTTTTTTGATAATTATTTACCTACAGGGTCTCAAGATTGCATCAAGACCAAATTTGTTTTGATTGATTAAGGACTTAAAGACAAGTTCGAAAAGAGCAATTTTTACTCTTTTGGCCACTGATGAAAATCTTTGCATTTTTGGTAAACACATGTAATAACAAAGTTGTAAAGGCTACAGCAAAGTATACAACTGAAAAAGACTAACAAGCCTAGGCCACTTGTACCTTTAGATATAACTGATTTTCTGCTATAGCGCCCCCTTGAGGCCAATCAACGCCATATTTTAATGGATGATAGAAGGCCCTAATATACATGTAGGGTATAAGTATCGTCCTGATTGGTTATTGTTTAGCATGTCAAAAGCTTGCTTGAACCTGATTGGCTAATAACGATCGCAAAAATTTGCATATCAAATTTTCCTTCTGTAAAACATTAGGACATAGGCCATAGATGATACATGCCAAAGGAGAGCTTCATAGCTTGTATGGTTCCTGAGAAACAGATTTTTAGCTTTGGCTCCGCCCCCTGGGGGCGTATGTCTACACAGATTGACATGCTACCTCAGAATCATGTTGGCATCAAAGTCGTAAAGTGGCATTAGTGTAGGTTTAAGCATTCAAAAGTTACAGCTGTTAGAGTAAATTTGGGTGTGCCACGGTAAGATTAATTTGCATATGGCGGCCATATTGTTTAAAAATTTCTCAATTTTTTCGATAATTATTAAGGATGGGACTCTGCTGAGTTGTTTGACACCAAATATGACAGGATTGGTCAATGACCCTAGGACAAGTTCTCAAAAGTAGGTTTTGCATATTATGCTAAATAGCAAAAAATCTAAGTGGGCGGAGCTTAGTGGTTCTATTGACCTTTTTGATTTGCCATTAACAAAGGAATCATATAATGCAAGAATTTTTGCTCTAGCTATCAGGGCGTAGGAGTTACGAGGCCAAACGCGTTGACATTCGCCATAGCGCCCCCTTGAGGCCGATCGGGCTCATCTTTTGAATCTGAGTAGCGGTGAGAAGTACTACCATATGACCAAGTCTCAGCCCTGTAGGCCTTACGGTTTCTTCTGCCCAATCACTTCTATGGCAGAAAAAGAATAAGAACTATAATAAATATAGCCGCAAGCGGCGATTTACGGGGTTCGAGCGTTACAGGCAAAGAGACCCCTGGAGGCCAGTTAGGCTTAAAACATGTTGCCGGTTGACCGGCATCGCCAAACTGGATGAGGATGACCAGCATGACCGTGAAGACCAAGCTAGATTACCAGCATGACTAATCTGGATGACAAACTTGTTGACCATATTGACCAAGCTGGAAGACCATAATGACCAAACTGGATGACCAGCATGGCAAAGGTGGTTGGCCAGTATGACCAAGCTGGAAGACCACCATTACTATGAGGACAAAGCTGAATGACCAGCAGGACCATAATGACCAATGTGAATGGCCAGCATGACCAAGCTGGATGGCCAGCATAACCAAGCTGGGTGACCAGCGTGACCATAAAGACCATAATGGCAATGCTAGATGAGTGGTGTGAGTAAACTAGTTGAAAAGCATTGATAAATTGAGCTGTAGTGTTCATCAGGTTTTATGTGGTGTCTTACTGCACTCTAGTGGGCATTTGGTGAAACAAATTCAGTTCTTAAATTGAAAAAACACAAGGCATAAAAAGGGCATATAAATAACCCGTATATAGTATATAAGTTTTGACCTGATTAACATTCCGCCTGTTAAAAGCTTGCTGGAATGTGATTGGCTAATAGTGACCACAAAAGTGTCCATATCAAATTTTCATTTGGTGTACCATTAGTGCATGGGCCATAGATGATAATTGGCAAGGATGACCTTGATAGCTTGTATGGTTCTAGAGAAACAGCTATCGAGCATTGGCCCCGCCCCCTGGGGGTGTATGTCTACTTAAACTGACAGGGTATCTGAGAATCATGTAATGATCAAAGGACTGAAGTGGTATTAGTGTCAGGTTAAGCATTCAAAAGTTATAAGTGTTAAAGACATTTTACTGCACCATGGTAGAACTCATTTGCATATGGCGGCCATATTGTTTATAAATGTAAAGATTTTTTTAATAATTATTGAGGAGTAAGCTCTGCTGAACTGTTTGACACCAAACATGTCATGATTGGTCAAGGAGGCAAAGACAAGATCTCAAAAGTAGGTTTTGCATATTATGCAAATTAAAAAAAAATTAAGTGGGTGGAGCATAAATAAGAATGACTCAGGTGGCTGACTAGCATGACCAAGAAGGATAAATATGTTCAATTAAGTAAGACAAAAACGATTAAATAAGTTCAGCAGAGCTTTAATTTAGAATAATTCAAATGTGGCTGTTTCACCAAATGACCACCAGAGCGCAGCAAGAGACCACATATAACCTGCTGGAAATCTATCACTCTATAAGTAAGACAGAACATTCCCTATCAGTGTGTTTCTATTTATTAAAAAGAGAAGAAAAGTCCGATTGGGCTCCAAATTGGTACTCATGATCAAGTGGTCTGTATATACATGTATGTAAATTTGTGTGTTGATAGGGTCAAAGGTTCCTGACTTCTGTCCATTTAGGTTTGAAAAAAGCGATAATACAGGCTTATGGCCTACAAAATGGCTGTTGCTCTTTGGCCATATTAGAGGCAAAAAATATCTGATTTGGCTCAAAATTTGCAATCAAGATCACAATATCAGTCTATATATGTATGTCAATTTCTGTGTCAATAGGGTCAAAGGTTCCTGACTTCTGTCCATTTAGGTTTGAAAAAAGCGATAATACAGGCTTGAGGCCTACAAAATCGCTGTAGTTTTCCAGCCGTTGTAGAGGCAAAACATGTCCGATTTGGCTGAAAATTTGCAATCAAGATCAGATTATCAGTCTATATATGTGTATAAATTTGTGTGTTGATAGGGTGAAAGGTTCCTGTCTTCTGTCCATTTAGGTTGGAAAATAGCGATAAATAGAATAAATTGAAAATATTTATTTTTTCACTGTAGAGCCTACTGAAGACTTATTTGGCTCATACTTGGCACATGTACTTCAAATGTCATTGTTAATTAGTAGCTTCAACAGTTTTGGCATGTTTTAAACTTTGACAGAGTTTTGGCCAAATAACTGTGAAAAGGCTTTCACGTACATGTTTGATCAAGGTTTATGGGCCTCAAATAGTTAAAATGTCAAGATTTTTTTGATAATTATTTACCTACAGGGTCTCAAGATTGCATCAAGATCAAATTTGTTTTGATTGATTAAGGACTTAAAGACAAGTTCGAAAAGAGCAATTTTTACTCTTTTGCCAACTGATGAAAATCTTTGCATTTTTTGTAAACACATGTAATTACAAAGTTGTAAAGGCTACAGCAAAGTATACAAATAAAAAAGAATAACAAGCCTAGGCCACTTGTACCTTTAGATATAACTGATTTTCTGCTATAGCGCCCCCTTGAGGCCAATCAATGCCATATTTTAATGGATGATAGAAGGCCCTGAGATACATGTAGGGTATAAGTATCGTCCTGATTGGTCATTGTTTAGCCTGTCAAAAGCTTGCTGGAATCTGATTGGCTAATAACGATCGCAAAAATTTGCATATCAAATTTTCCTTCTGTAAAACATTAGGACATAGGCCATAGATGATACTTGCCAAAGGAGAGCTTCATAGCTTGTACGGTTCCTGAGAAACAGATTTTTAGCTTTGGCTCCGCCCCCTGGGGGCGTATGTCTACACAGATTGACATGCTACCTCAGAATCATGTTGGCATCGTAGGTCTAAAGTGGCATTAGTGTCGGTTTAAGCATTCAAAAGTTACAGCTGTTAAAGTAAATTTGGGTGTGCCACGGTAAGATTAATTTGCATATGGCGGCCATATTTTTTGCAAATTTCAAGATTTTTTTAATAATTATTGAGGTTGGGACTCTGCTGAGTTGTTTGACACCAAACATGTCAGGATTGGTCAATGAGTTTAGGACAAGTTCTCAAAAGTAGGTTTTGCATATTATGCTAAATAGCAAAAAATCTAAGTGGGCGGAGCTTAGTGGTTCTATTGACCTTTTTGATTTGCCATTAACCAAGGAATCATATAATGCAAGAATTTTTGCTCTAGCTATCAGGGCGTAGGAGTTACGAGGCCAAACGCGTTGACCTTCGTCATAGCGCCCCCTTGAGGCCGATCGGGCTCATCTTTTGAATCTGAGTAGCGGTGAGAAGTACTACCATATGACCAAGTCTCAGCCCTGTAGGCCTTACGGTTTCTTCTGCCCAATCACTTCTATGGCAGAAAAAGAATAAGAACTATAATAATAATAATAATAATAATAATAATAATAATAATAATAATAATAATAATAATAATAATCAGAACAATTACAATAGGGTTTCTAGCACTACGTGCTCGAACCCCTAATAATCAGAACAATTACAATAGGGTTTCTAGCACTACGTGCTCGAACCCCTAAATATAGCCGCAAGCGGCGATTTACGGGGTTCGAGCGTTACAGGCAAAGAGACCCCTGGAGGCCAGTTAGGCTTAAAACATGTTGCCGGTTGACTGGCATCGCCAAACTGGATGAGGATGACCAGCGTGACCGTGAAGACCAAGCTAGATTACCAGCATGACTAATCTGGATGACAAACTTGTTGACCATATTGACCAAGCTGGAAGACCATAATGACCAAACTGGATGACCAGCATGGCAAAGGTGGTTGGCCAGTATGACCAAGCTGGAAGACCACCATTACTATGAGGACAAAGCTGAATGACCGAGAGGACCATAATGACCAATGAGAATGGCCAGCATGACCAAGCTGGATGGCCAGCATAACCAAGCTGGGTGACCAGCGTGACCATAAAGACCATAATGGCAATGCTAGATGAGTGGTGTGAGTAAACTAGTTGAAAAGCATTGATAAATTGAGCTGTAGTGTTCATCAGGTTTTATGTGGTGTCTTACTGCACTCTAGTGCGCATTTGGTGAAACAAATTCAGTTCTTAAATTGAAAAAACACAAGGCATAAAAAGGGGATATAAATAACCCGTATATAGTATATAAGTTTTGACCTGATTAACATTCCGCCTGTTAAAAGCTTGCTGGAATGTGATTGGCTAATAGTGACCACAAAAGTGTCCATATCAAATTTTGGTGTACCACTAGTGCATGGGCCATAGATGATAATTGGCTAGGATGACCTTGATAGCTTGTATGGTTCTAGAGAAACAACTATCGAGCATTGGCCCCGCCCCCTGGGGGTGTATGTCTACTTAAACTCACAGGGTATCTGAGAATCATGTAATGATCAAAGGACTGAAGTGGTATTAGTGTCAGGTTAAGCATTCAAAAGTTATAAGTGTTAAAGAGATTTTACTGCACCATGGTAGAACTCATTTGCATATGGCGGCCATATTGTTTATAAATGTAAAGATTTTTTTAATAATTATTGAGGAGTACGCTCTGCTGAACTGTTTGACACCAAACATGTCATGATTGGTCAAGGATCCAAGGACAAGATCTCAAAAGTATGTTTTGCATATTATGCAAATTTTTAAAAAAATTAAGTGGGTGGAGCAAAAACAAGAATGACCCAGGCGGCTGACCAGCATGAACAAGAAGGATAAATATGTTCAATTAAGCAAGACAAGCAAGACTGAATAAGTTCAGCAGAGCTTTAATTTAGAATAATTCACCTGTAGCTGTTTCACCAAATGACCACCAGAGCGCAGCAAGAGACCACATATAACCTGCTGGAAATCTATCACTCTATCAGAAAGACAGAACATTCCCTATCAGTGTGTTTCTATTTATTAAAAAGAGAAGAAAAGTCCGATTGGGCTCCAAATTGGTACTCATGATCAAGTGGTCTGTATATACATGTATGTAAATTTGTGTGTTGATAGGGTCAAAGGTTCCTGACTTCTGACCATTTAGGTTTGAAAAAAGTGATAATACAGGCTTATGGCCTACAAAATGGCTGTTGCTCTTTGGCCATATTAGAGGCAAAAAATATCTGATTTGGCTCAAAATTTGCAATCAGGATCACAATTTCAGTCTATATATGTATGTCAATTTCTGTGTCAATAGGGTCAAAGGTTCCTGACTTCTGTCCATTTAGATTTGAAAAAAGCGATAATACAGGCTTGAGGCCTACAAAATCGCTGTAGTTTTCCAGCCGTTGTAGAGGGAAAACATGTCCGATTTGGCTGAAAATTTGCAATCAAGATCAGATTATCAGTCTATATATGTGTATAAATTTGTGTGTTGATAGGGTGAAAGGTTCCTGTCTTCTGTCCATTTAGGTTGGAAAATAGCGATAAATAGAATAAATTGAAAATAGTTATTTTTTCACTGTAGAGCCTACTGAAGACTTATTTGGCTCATACTTGGCACATGTACTTCAAATGTCATTGTTAATTAGTAGCTTCAACAGTTTTGGCATGTTTTAAACTTTGACAGAGTTTTGGCCAAATAACTCTGAAAAGGCTTTCACGTACATGTTTGATCAAGGTTTATGGGCCTCAAATAGTTAAAATGTCAAGATTTTTTTGATAATTATTTACCTACAGGGTCTCCAGATTGCATCAAGACCAAATTTGTTTTGATTGATTAAGGACTTAAAGACAAGTTCGAAAAGAGCAATTTTTACTCTTTTGGCCACTGATGAAAATCTTTGCATTTTTGGTAAACATATGTAATTACAAAGTTGTAAAGGCTACAGCAAAGTATACAACTAAAAAAGAATAACAAGCCTAGGCCACTTGTACCTTTAGATATAACTGATTTTCTGCTATAGCGCCCCCTTGAGGCCAATCAACGCCATATTTTAATGGATGATAGAAGGCCCTGAGATACATGTAGGATATAAGTATCGTCCTGATTGGTCATTGTTTAGCATGTCAAAAGCTTGCTGGAAACTGATTGGCTAATAACGATCGCAAAAATTTGCATATCAAATTTTCCTTCTGTAAAACATTAGGACATAGGCCATAGATGATACATGCCAAAGGAGAGCTTCATAGCTTGTACGGTTCCTGAGAAACAGATTTTTAGCTTTGGCTCCGCCCCCTGGGGGCGTATGTCTACACAGATTGACGGGCTACCTCAGAATCATGTTGGCATCAAAGTTGTAAAGTGGCATTAGTGTAGGTTTAAGCATTCAAAAGTTACAGCTGTTAGAGTAAATTTGGGTGTGCCATGGTAAGATTAATTTGCATATGGCGGCCATATTGTTTAAAAATTTCTCAATTTTTTCGATAATTATTGAGGTTGGGACTCTGCTGAGTTGTTTGACACCAAATATGACAAGATTGGTCAATGACCCTAGGACAAGTTCTCAAAAGTAGGTTTTGCATATTATGCTAAATAGCAAAAAATCTAAGTGGGCGGAGCTTAGTGGTTCTATTGACCTTTTTGATTTGTCATTAACCAAGGAATTATATAATGCAAGAATTTTTGCTCTAGCTATCAGGGCGTAGGAGTTACGAGGCCAAACGCATTGACCTTCGCCATAGCGCCCCCTTCAGGCCGATCGGGCTCATCTTTTGAATCTGAGTAGCGGTGAGAAGTACTACCATATGACCAAGTCTCAGCCCTGTAGGCCTTACGGTTTCTTCTGCCCAATCACTTCTATGGCAGAAAAAGAATAAGAACTATAATAATAATAATAATAATAATAATCAGAACAATTACAATAGGGTTTCTAGCACTACGTGCTCGAACCCCTAATAATAATCAGAACAATTACAATAGGGTTTCTAGCACTACGTGCTCGAACCCCTAATAATCAGAACAATTACAATAGGGTTTCTAGCACTACGTGCTCGAACCCCTAATAATCAGAACAATTACAATAGGGTTTCTAGCACTACGTGCTCGAACCCCTAATAATAATAATAATAATAATAATAATAATAATAAGAAAAATCTTAGCAAAAACAATAGGGTTCTACGCACCTTCGGTGCTTGAACCCTAATAAGAAGAAGAAGAAAAATCTTAGCAAAAACAATAGGGTTCTACGCACCTTCGGTGCTTGAACCCTAATTAAACACATAATCTATAGATATATATATATATTATATATATATTATATATAATATATTATATTATATATAAATATATGCCAATATATATGATAATGTTAAAATTTGTATAAAATGATTTACCTGTAACAGCGAGTATGATATACATGTATTCCTGTTTATGTTCACACTTGTACACTCCATCATCCTCTTCAGTCAGGTGTGATATGAGTAGAGAGAGATTAGCTGGAGAGAGATTATCAAACAGCTGAACTCTGTTTCTGTACTGATCACTCTCACTGGATATCTCCTCGAATCTGTTACTGATTGTGTTGTATTTCTTCCAGGTGAATGTATCAGGTGTGGTTTGTAGGTCAGTGCAGGAACAGGGCAGCAGTACTGACTCTCCTGTATGAGCTGTGATTTGTATGAACTGTTGGTGGTTCAGTCTGCAGCCTGAAGAAAAACAGAGCAGTGTTCATTATCAGATTCTTTTATAGGTGGATAAAACATTCTGTAATATTCAGCTTTGACTCTCCTGTATGTTCTGTAATATTCAGCATCCATTGCTGCTAAAGTCAGCCTGTCAGATTATCCCAGACCATAATACTCACTGGAGTTCTCAGGACTGGATAAACACACTGCTCTGACTTTCACAATCAAGTAGGTTTGAAAAGCTCTGCACAGAAACTCTCTCACTACAGAGTCTCTGATGTTCTGTAGGTGGATTCTGAGCAACTGTTTTCTGCTTACTGATGTTTTCCTGATCTCTGATATTTTCTATTTTAAATTCAGTGCCGATTCTGGACTGAAAGGAAATGCATGTGTAAAGCATGTCCTGTAGGATCCTGTAGAGATGCTTTATATCACAAACACCTCCAGACTGTAAGTTGAGCCCAGGAGCAAGAATTACCAGTTCTCTACATTCAAAGTGACTGTGTTTCAGTATGTTAACTAGAGTTCCACTGTCAGAAACATGTAAAAGTAACAGCTTTCTAATTTTTAATATTTTACATTGTTCTGGAATTAATAATATAAAGTAAATGACAAGGACTGACAATTCTGACTAAAGAAATAAGCAAGTCTTCAAATCTACATCACCTTAAGGTTATTTTATAATGAATGCCAAACTGAACTCAACTAGCAACCAGACTGGAATTATAATTTGTATATGATTTGTAATAAATATTAAAATAATATTACCTTCAACAGTGAGCTTAATGTCTGTGTATCCACTGTCTTTAACGTCACACCTGTAAAATCCTGCATCCTCTTCAGTCAGGTGTGATATGAGTAGAGAGAGATTAGCTGGAGAGAGATTATTAAACAGCTGAACTCTGTTTCTGTACTGATCACTCTCATTGGATATTATTTTCCATGTGGTTATGTATTTCCAGGTGAATGTCTCAGGTGTGAAGTGAAGGGTAGTGCAGGAACAGGGCAGCAGTACTGATTCTCCAGACCGTGCTGTAAGCTCTCTTCTTCCTGGATAGTTTTCCAGAGAGCATCCTGCAGAAACACATCATCATAAATACTTCTTTATCAACCAGTGCAGAAGTTTTTTGTTCACTTCTTTTTATTAGTTTATGGTCATTTTTATATCATCAAAGAAACCACACAGAATAATAATATTCACATCAATCTCACAGATCATCTCTTTACAACTGAGATAGTGATTACAATACTATACTGTACTATACTATACTATACTATAATATACTATACAATACTATACTGTACTATACTATACTATACTATACTATACAGCACTATTAGGATTACAGAACCAAAATAAACTGAATTTAACTGGTAAACCTGCTACCCACAATTCCTAATTGATCATTTTTTGTGGTTAACAATTTTCAAGGATAAGAAATTTGTAACTTCATACTGTCACATTTTTGCCCTGTTCCCTCTTGCCTCGTTCTGTGCTCGTGTTTGTGTTTATTTAACTTTCTACTTCTGTGTTTTTCCCCCTTATCTCTACCTTAATTGTGTTGACCTGTGCTAATTTGTAGCTCCGCCCCCTCGTTACCTTAAAGTAAAGTCATTTATGTGCAATTCCAGTTAAAAGTGGCATGTGTCACCAAAGTTTCTTTTTAAAAAAATACAAAAACAGAATCACACTTATCAAAATCACATCACATAAACTACAATCAACACCAACAAAAAATAAATCCATAGTTTAAGTTATGTGGTTCAGTTTAATGTATGTAGTGTAATATTTTAATCCATGGTAGTTTTATATTTTAATCCTGGGTTTAAAAACTATAGCCACAGAGACGGTCAGTTTGATTTACTATTGACAGTAATAAATCAAATAAACCACCTGTGCAGGGTGCAACCTGGACATTGTCAAGAACCCTTTTACAAGAACACTGAATATTTTCTTCAACTCCAGTGAGGACAGCAAACTATGGATATCTTCTAAACATCCATCATGTGAGACTGAACTTTAAAACATCTGGGCATAGTTAAAAAAATACTTTATCTTTAAGCTTGCATTGCAAATGTATTTTTCTTGATGGAAACAGCAAATGTTTACACTGTAAACTAGAAATTAGATCTTGTTCTGCATGCAAATCTAAACCCCGTCCTCTTAAACAGTTAGCGTCATTCTTTGTTCTGGCTCAACAGAGACCCCAGCAAAGAGCATCTGAACTCAGTTACAGTGATGACGCCACGCTACACGTTTTAACTCACACCACTTTGTTCAAAGCTTGCACGCTTTGACACGCACACACAGGGGTGTAGCAGCAAATTCTGGGCCCTGCACTCTCAATATCAGCGGGCCCCTATGCATGCCAGTACATAAGATTTTAATGGGCCCCTCTCCCTACTCAGGCCCTGGGTAGTCAGGTCTACCACGCCCATGCGCACACATACTGCTTTCGCACGTACCTGCAAAGCACATCCGCATTTCAATTCCACACATGTCAACTCTTTGTTCATCTCTATTCTGAAAAACACAATTTCTGTCACTCCCTCACATACATCTGCGCTGCATGTCTCATTAAAAACACTGTGTTGAAAAGCACAGCGGCAATTTTTCAGCGTTCTGTGTTAAAGCAGCTTAAAACTGCACAGATATTCGCGCTGCACATTAATTGATGTTTTGTTTAAAGAAAATTGTATTTAATGCCAAGCATAATTTTCTGTATAATTCTAAATTAAATCAGATGTAAATCTTCCTTACAGTAATGTTATTCAACATAGTTATATTGGTTACTGTTGCCTGTAAAAATTACTATAATTATATAACTATTATAATAATACCTAGTCATGTGTGTATTTTTGGACCCACTCTGAGGGAGTATTAATGTTTTATCACACCCTGACCAGAACCTGTGCTTTCTTTTGCTTACAGCTTCTCCTCTATCACCCACAAGGAGCGAGATATGGGCTGATAGATGAGCAGAGAAGGACAGTAGAGCTATGAGATAAATTAACACACTCTCTATAATGATTTTTATTTTCACAGTTCTTTTTTTTATTCACATGATTATATAAACAAGTCCTTCTCAGTCTGTTGTAAATATTGTAAATAAGTAAATTCAATTGACTTATTTTGAAGCTAACATAGTTCTTCCCTTATTTTGTTCACTCTAAAAGTTCCAAAATAATGCAACATATACAGGGGTTGGACAATGAAACTGAAACACCTGTCATTTTAGTGTGGGAGGTTTCATGGCTAAATGGGAGCAGCCTGTTGGTGGCCAATCTTCATTAATTGCACATTGCACCAGTAAGAGCGTGAGTAAGAGTGTGATGGTTCAATAAGCAGAGTAAGAACACAGTTCTGCTCAAAATATTGCAATGCACACAACATTATGGGGGAACTTCTGGAACTTCTCTTAATACTTTCACAAGTAAGGTCCCTTTTTATGATCTGTGTTAAAGGAAGCAAACAAATTGCAATTCTGTGAGGTTTAGTTCCAAAAAAAGGAAATTTTCCAATTTGTTGACATTTTCATAATTATGATATTATAAATATCCGAGGACGTATGACTGGATCTCATCTGCATGCCCAGCCTTCTGCTACTTCATGTGACGTATCAGGGTCAAAACTGTGTAACAGTCATTGCTAGAGTTGCAGCTGTGCTGGTGCTATGATCTCACCTCTAGACAGACAGAGTGCAATAATTTATTTTACCACTAGTTCATGTATTAATTAGGGACAGCACACATTGATCAGCATTTCAGTTTCAACATCATTTTAAATGTGATTTACAGTGTTCTCCATAATTACTGACACACCTGGTTCAGAAGTGTTCTTTGGCCTTTTTTATATATATATAATAACAAGACCTTATATATAGGATAACAATGCAAAAATGAAAAAAATATATATACAAGCTTTAATTCAAGTGCCTTTATTTTGGAGAAAAAAATCTGATATTAAAAATAAAATATTTTATATGAAATCATGTTTGCCATTTGCCAATTATTGGCACCCCTGGTGTTAGTACTTTGTACATCTCCTTTTGCGAACAAGACACCACTTAATCTTCTCCTATAACTTTTTACAAGATGGGAGAATTCAGAAAGAGGGATATTCCACTATTCATCTTTACACAACCTCTCTAAATCATCCAGAGCTCTGGATCTTCTCCTCTGCTCTCTCCTCTTCAGCTCATCCCACAGCTTTTCTATTGGGTTTAATTCTGCAGACTGAGATGGCCATGAGAGGAGCTTGATTTTGTTCCCTGTGAACCATTTTTGAGTAGATTTGGCCACATGTTTCGGGTCATTATCTTGCTGAAAGATTCTTTGGTGACCCATCTTCAGCTTTCAGACAGATGCACAAGATTCTGATTTAAAATGTCCTGATATTTCAGAGTTCATGATCCAATGTATCCCTAAGGTTCCCACAGCAGCAGGCCCACAGCATCACCGATCCTTCCCCCTTTCTTAACCGTTGGGCATGAGGTGTTTTTCTGCGTACTCATCCTTAGTGTTAAGCCAGACCTACTTAGAGTGTTTGCTGCCAAAAAGCTCTATCTTGGTCTCATCTGACCAAAACACACGGTTCCAGTTAAAATCCCAGTATCGCTTGGTAAACTCTACCGGTTTATGCTTATGATTATAACTCAGAAAAGTCTTTCTCTGTGCTGAACGCCTCCCAAACAGCTTGTTGACATGTAGATAACCCCAAGATGCTACAGTTTAAATCAATCCTCTTACAGTGAGCTTTGGAGAAATTTTCACTTCTCCTACAATCCTTTTCACAGTGCATGGTGGAGAGATACACTTGCATCCTCTTCCAGGCTTGTTTATCTCTGTTCCAGATGATTTAAACTTTGTGATGATTACTCTGACTGTAGATAAGGGATCTGCAGGTGATTGTATATTTTCTTGTAGCCATTGCCTGATTTATGAAGGTTGACACACATCTGCCTGACTTAAATAGTGTGTTCTCTTGTCTTTCCCATGTTTAAGAGTGAATAAGAGAAATAGGCCTCTGTGTAACGCCATATTTATACCCCAGAGAAACAGGAAGTGACGAATTACTAATTAAAGGTTTATAGATACTTTAATCCACTTTATAAACTACAGTAGAAATGACATAAATGGTTCAAATACAGTTAATTCCAAGTAATTGTTAAGGGTTTCAATAATTGTGGAACAGGTCATTTCATGAAAAATAATTATTTCTTAGTCAGGATTTTTTGTTTGTTTGTTTTATTCATTTGAGTTGAAGGTTGCTTTTTTTTCTCCTGCAATGAAAATTACATTTATTTTAAGGCTTTTAACACATTATAACTAGGGGTGCCAATAATTATGAAGGGCGCTGTAATTGAAAGAGATCATTTTCATCTGTAGTCCATGTTTGTCATTATAGACTTAAACAATATAACACAACAACACAAACTAAATAAATAAATTTGTAACTGTGTACTAAAGAATATAGAGACCCATCATGAATCCACCACAAAACCACCACCACACAATATGCAGTTTTCTCACAACGCAGGGGAGTGAAGCAATAGTTTCCTGAGTGTTGTCACTCTGCCCTTTCTTCTCGTTAAGCACATGATATGCCAGGAAATGTTACTTTTTTCATACAGATCTACTGCAGCAACTTCATTAGAAACCTCTGCCTTCAAGCTGGTGTTCAGTTAAAGACTGCAGCACGTAATAATGTGTTTTCACTGTCATTATACTTCAATAATACTTCAAAAGCCAAGTCAAAGCAGCTATGCTATGTTTACTCAGTGCATTTCCTGAAAACCTGAGGTAAAATGTGTAAAGTACCAGCCAAGGTTTGCACACAGCAAATTGTGAATTAATACTGAAGTCATCCAGATTATGAAGGAACATGTAAGGAATTATACAGAAACTTAAAATTGTTAAACAAACCAAAATACTTTTAGGTGTCTCTTATCTGGGACGCTGTTAACTTGGTGGTTTCTGAGGCTGGTAACTCTAATGAACATGTGCAACAGAGGTATCTCTTGGTCTTCCTTATGGGGCAGTCCTGATGAGTGCCAGTTTCATCATAACATTTTAATGGTCTTTGCACATTTGCTTGAGGATACTTTCTAACTTGAAATGTTTAGGATCAACTGGCCTTCATTTCTTAAAGTATTTTTTTTTTACTGAGTTCAGTAATTATTGCTTTAATATGGATACAAAAATTACACAAATAGGAGTTTTCACCTCTGTTACGTGCAAGTCTAGCCCTAGGGTGCTGGATATGTTCTGTGTGCTCTCCCTCTCTGTGTGTGTTTTTTCATGTTTCTCTGCAGGTTGCAGTCCACCTGACCTTCATGGGAGGAGCCATGGGCTATAAAAACCTGCAGTCACCACCAAGATGGCGGCTAGAGCTCACACAGGAAGTGGGGCCTACTGTGTGTGCTTCTAGTTCCCCTGCTACCTTCATTACTACCATCACTGCCATGTGCTTTATTCTGAGTGTTTGCTCTTGTAGTCATTCCTTAGGGAATATCTTTCAGTCCTGTTTGTGCCATACAAACTTATACCAATTTGAGGAGTCCAACAGGTAAGGTTAAGGCGCCTTATACATTTCCATCATGTAGCTGTCTTTGTGTATAGATACATTAGGTTAGCAGGGGGGTGCTTCTTTTGTACTTATGTTGTTAGTTTAAGTAGTAGTTTTTATTTTGTTCTTTTGTTTAGGATAAATAGTTTAGATTAAGTTTATGTTTTGTTTCTTTCTTTCCTTTGGCACCGTCACCGTTGGCTCCTCTTAGGCCTTAAGACTCTTAGGCCTTGGTATTGTTTAAAGTTGATGTTTGGCAGTTTTAAAATAAATCACTGATTGTGAAACATCTAATTCTGGTCTGGTCTCCTCACTTCCCTTCTGTTCCCTTTGTTGCAACCATTTTTAAAAACGAGCCAACTTGGGTTGTAACAACCTCACAGCTGATGATCTTAAACACATTAAGAGGCCAATAAATTCAAGTAATTAAAATATTTCTACTTTTGACTAGTACTGTATTTGGGTGCATTATGTATCTCTTCACTTGGATGAGACACGAGCATGTTATGGACTTTCACACTGGAATTGGTCATTTTTCTGCTAAGGGATTATAAATAAGTGTCATTACAAGTTGATATTAAATCCTATGAGAGACCAGGTGCAATTCCCAGGAAATAGGTGGTTTTGTCAAATATGTGTAACAAGCAGGTTTATATTCCATATTATTATAATATAAAATAATAGAATGATATATACATTGTAAATCCTAACTGCTGAATGTGTTGTATGTGGCTATAAGCAGAACTTTTTAGAAAAAAATTCTATGCAGCACCAAAAATCGTCCTTTTTTTAAAAGTCTGTCATTGTAACAAAAAAAACATTGTAACACATAGAACATTCTTTAAAAAGCTGAACACCATTGATCTGCCCTAATGATATACCTACAGCCTACATATACCAATCTGAAGGCCTTTAGTAGTGTCTAAGTAGTGTCAGAGTCAGATACTGTACCTCACCCCAGTTTTTTACTTTTATCTATTGCACTACCAGCTGTGCCCAGTCTCCTTAAATGCAGGATGTCACATTTAAATGCACATACACTTTATACATGAATACACCAGCAGATCTGAAAAGATTACCACTTGCTAAGCTAGCAAATAGTGTACTATAAATGTTCTCATAAAACTATCTATATGTTCTATATGTTAAACTATCTACTACTGTACACAAAAGTAAGGCCATAGAGAAACATTTAGAGGTTTGTTAATTACTCTTTCCATTGATGAACCTCAAACTTGAGTGACTATGACTGACAGAGCTTTTGAGATTATCTCCTAAAAATGAATGAATTACTAGTTTTTCCTAAAAATGTACATACAATCCAATAACCATTTAGGAGTCAGTATATTTAAGGAATTGGTAAATGGAAAATATGTATAAGTAACTTATTATATAAATAAATAAAACAAATAATATCATGAATATTAAATTCTCCTTTCCAGAGAAACATGGAACCATAATATTTTACATTGATTGTGAATAGAAAAATAAGTCTGAGGAGAATAGCTTTAAATATCATACAAGGTTTTTGCTTGTTACCTAGGGCATTGTTTTCTGATACTCTTAAAAAGTTTTTGCCTCAATTGTATTTTTTAATCCATTCGTGATGTTAAGATATGCAGAAACTTGCCAATTTACAGATCTCTATTTTACCATAGTCAATATTAACACAATTTCAGAAGGGAGACGTGAGATCAATTACAGTTATGGATTATGAATAAGAAGGCTGTATTTTTATATATTGTAGACCTAGTGACCTCAGCTCCAGTCACTGCAACTGAAGACTATGTGTCTCTATAACAAACCAGATCACACCAAGCCAACAATAAGTAAACACCTCACCATTTTTTATAATGGCATATAGACTCTTGATAAGTACAAAAAAACAAGTCAAGAGCAAAACACAAAACTAATAATAAATATTAGATTAAACTAGGAAAGAAATAGCGGTGAACTCACCGTCAGTGACATGAAACACTGTGAGGAGAAGAAAAAGACACACCTCCATCCTAACTGAAGACAAAACTGCACTCATTAAACCGAGAGGCTGATGAGAACTTTACAAACTGTCCTCTATCATGTCCGAGCACGATAATCACACTTAAGAGGCCTTTCTATGCAGCGTTTCACTGAAGATTCACACATTACCAACCCCCACAGTACCTATAGCAACACTGAAGCCCATGTGAGATAAAAAACAGGAAGTGATGAAAGTGTGTGTTACGGGATAGGGTGGTGTTGGATCCAAGTGCAGAGCAAAATGGTTGTTTGTTTTGGGATGTATTTAATAATTTATATCTTCAGTCATATATGTTTGCTTAGGTATATTTATAATTATTTGATTACTCAATTGTTTCTGATATTTATAAATATGTTTTAATATTGTTTGTGTCAAAAGGGTGTGCTTGTGGAACTTGGTTTGGTTTTCCACAGAGGAAACTGGAAAATAGGTGGAAAACAAAACCCTGAAGAGGTGCACAAAAAAAGGCGGGAAACAGAACAAAGGAAATGCCACAAAATGGCATGTACAACTGAAACACAGCTTTTTAGCTTCAAATAACTCAAACCAAAACACAATCAAACTCAAAACGGACTGAGCACAGCTCAGACCTCTACTTTTACTTACTTTTGAGATCTTTTATATCTTTTTTGTGCGACTTTCTTTTCTTTTCTTTTCTTTTCTTCTTTCTTTCTTTTATTTTCTTTTATTTTCTTCTGTCTTTCTTTCTTTCTTTCTTTCTTTCTTTTATTTTATTTTCTTACACCCTCTGTTACCGGTCACCCCTCTTTAAAGGTGCGACGAGAATGAGTGGTTTGACTGGGCTTTATATAGAGTGCTGCACAGGTGTCACTGGTTGCCACTGATCACCGCTGGGGATTCTGGGACTTGGAGTTTCGGGACCCAATGCCACTTCTTTTTCCCCTCTGTTGCCCAGCTCCCCTGCTGGTGGCCAGTGGTGCAGCACTGCCCATCACAGTACCCCCCCTCTAGGGGCGGCACCAGACGTCCCCAAGCCTGCTGCTTGATCACGTCGGAACTCCCGATCAGGTCAGGGTCCAGGATCTGCCGTGCAGGAATCCACGACCGCTCTTCAGGGCCATAACCCTCCCAGTCTACTAAATACTGGATACTGCCCCTTACCCTGCGGCTGTCCAAGATGCGATGGACTGTATATGCCGGGGCACCATCTATGATACGTGGGGCCGGAGGCTGGGCACGTGGACCAGGAGCACCACAAATGAATGGTCGGAGCCTTGACACATGAAATGTCGGATGGACTTTCATGCTCGACGGCAACTGTAGACGATATGACACAGGATTAATGCAGCGTATTATTTTAAAGGGGCCCACAAATCGGGGTGCCAGCTTACGCGATTGCACTCTGAGTGGGAGATCACGGGTCGAAAGCCAGACTCGCTGGCCAACGCGGAATGCCGGGGTACTATTACGCCTCCGATCCGCGGTTCTCTTCCTGACTTCCATAACTGCTGCAAGGATGCACGTGCTTTCTGCCAGGCTCTGCGACAGCGTTGGACATACTGGTCAGCTGCTGGGACCCCTACATCTCTCTCCTGCTCAGCAAACATAGGCGGAGGGTAACTAAACTGGCACTCAAATGGTGACATGCCCAATGAGGAGTGCCACAGGGTATTGTGGGCGTATTCCGCCCAAAGCAGCTGCTCGGACCAGGTTGAAGGGTTGTTGGCAGTCAGACAGCGTAGCATCTGACCCAGATCCTGGTTGACCCGTTCCGTTTGCCCATTCGATTCTGGATGGAAGCCAGATGCCAGGCTTGCTGTGGCCCCCATCCGCCGGCAAAAGGCTGTCCAGAACCTGCTTGTAAATTGTGGCCCTCGGTCAGACACCAGGTCACTGGGCATCCCATGAATTCTAACAATGTGCTGTAAGAGCAGGTCAGCAGTCTCCTTGGCAGATGGAAGTTTTGGCAAGGCCACAAACTTACACGCCTTGGAGAACCGATCAACAACAACCATTATAGTTGTGTGGCCCTTGGAAGCAGGCAGGCCCACCACGAAATCCAGTGAAACGTGGGACCATGGACGGGACGGGATTGGCAGGGGAAGGAGGAGACCTGGTGGTCGGGACCTGGGTGCCTTGTTCTTAACGCACACCTCACAGGCTGCTATAAAGGTGCGGATGTCCTTTTCTAGGCCGGGCCACCAGAAGCGCCGGCAGAGGAATTCCTTCGTTCGGGTGACGCCTGGGTGCCCCGAGAAGGGAGAAGAGTGTCCCCACCGTAAGACCTCCTGGCAGACAGTTACCGGCACATATTGTCGACCAGGAGGTCCACCCCCGGGATCGGGGTCCCGGCTAAGAGCCCCTCTAATGGCATCCTCGATGCCCCAACGGAGGGGAGCCACAATTTGTGGGGCTGGCAGGATGGGCTTGGGTGAGGGGTCACGTCCAGGGGGTAACCACTGCCTGGACAAGGCATCAGGCTTAGTGTTCTTTGAACCTGGCCTGTATGACAGCAGAAAGTGGAAGCGACCAAAAAACAAGGCCCATCGGGCCTGCCGTGAGTTAAGCCGCTTAGCCTGCTGTATGTAGGCCAAGTTTTTGTGGTCAGTCCACACCACAAATGGATGTTTAGTCCCCTCCAGCCAATGCCTCCATTCTTCCAGTGCTAGCTTCACAGCCAGGAGCTCCCTGTCCCCAATACTGTAATTCCTTTCAGCTGGGGATAGCTTACGTGAAAAGAAAGCACAGGGATGTAACTTTTTGTTTGGCCTCTGGCGCTGGGAGAGAATAGCCCCCACACCTGTATCTGATGCGTCTACCTCGACAATGAATGGCTCTTCAGGATCCGGCAACTGAAGAACTGGTGGGGATATTAATCGTGCCTTGATGTTTTCAAAGGCCTTCTGTGCCTCCATGGTCCAGCGAAAGGGTCCTGGGGTCTTTTTGGTGTGGGCAGTGAGGGGAGCTGCCACAGTGCTAAAATTGCGCACAAACCGACGAAAGAAGTTGGCGAACCCCAGGAACGATTGGACCTGCCGGAGAGAGGTAGGCCGAGGCCAGTCCCTCACGGCCTTTATTTTAGCTGGGTCCATATGGAGGGCACCTTTGGACACGATAAAGCCCAAAAAGGACACAGTATCTGTGTGGAACTCAGACTTCTCGAGCTTAATGTAAAGTCGGTTCTCCAAGAGCAACTGAAGAACCCGCCGGACATGTCCAATGTGTCCTTCAAGAGACCGACTGTAAATAAGAATATCATCTAGGTAGACATACACATACCGGTCAAGGGCCTCCCGTTGTACATCATTTATGAACCGCTGGAAGATTGCTGGGGCATTCATGAGGCCAAACGGCATCACCTGGTACTCATAATGCCCTGAGGGGGTGATGAAAGCAGTCTTCCATTCGTCCCCCTGCCGTATGCGGACCAGATTGTATGCACTACGCAAGTCCAACTTAGTGAAAATGGATGCTTGCTGTAGTGCTTCAAAGGCTGTTTGCATTAAAGGCAGGGGGTAGCGGTCTTTCACTGTGATGGCATTGAGGCCCCGATAATCAATGCAGGGATGAAGTCCCCCATCCTTTTTAACCCACAAAAAAGAACCCCGCCCCAGCTGGAGAAGATGACGGTCGGATGAAGCCTGAATTGAGCGCCTCCCAAATGTATGTTTCCATGGCAACCCGTTCAGGAGGCGAGAGTGCAAACAGCCGTCCCCTGCGTGGTGTGGTGCCCGGGAGGAGGTCAATTGCACAGTCATAAGGTCTGTGCGGTGGCAAAACTTGAGCCCTATCCTTGTTAAACACCTCCTGGAGATCCCGATATTCCTTGGGCACCCGGGAGAGGTCAGGGCTAGCAGGCTTAGAGCTTGACACCGGTGTAGGGGACAGGTTGAGAGGCCTCAAGCAGGTTCCCTCGCATTGTGATCCCCAAGCAAACACTGATCGTGTTGACCAGTCAATTTGGGGATTATGCTGTTCAAGCCAGGGATAGCCTAAGACCAACCGCAAGCGTGGGGCCTGTGTCAGATAGAGTACTATCTGTTCCATATGGGTGCCCACACTGAGGGTTAGGGGTTTGGTTTGGTGTGTGACATACCCTGAACCCACTGCTCGCCCGTCAATAGCAAGGACAGGCATAGGGAGGTCTAGAGGTTCCATGGGGATCTCAAGGGTCATGGCAAGCCTGGTGTCTATAAAATTCCCTGCGGCCCCAGAGTCCACAAAGGCCTGTATATGGGTAAACTGCTGGGGTGGCCATTTAAGCTTTGCCATTAGAGTAAGACCAGATGACGGGGAGATGTCGTGGTCTAGTCCCGACTCCCCCGTCCGGGATAGACTCTTGCATTTCCCAATTTACGGGGAACAGCCCGTTGCTCAGTCCCTGTAAGGGAGTGGCTGGTTGAGGCATCAGACAGACGGGTGCCACCCAGCTGCATGGGCTCAGGCATCTCTTGTGGTGGTACTGAGGGAGAAGGGAGAGCAGGGCCTGGGAGGTTATGTCCAAAGTTACGAGTGCTGTATGCCCGCTCCCTGGCTCTCTGGCGCATACGGGTGTCGAGGCGAATACACACCTCATAAAGCCCAGCCAGGTCAAAGGGTAGGTCACGAGTGGCCAGCTCGTCTTTGATCCTGCCATTGAGTCCCCGCTGAAATATAGCCATCAGAGCCCCTTCATCCCAACCACTTTCAGCAGCCAGAGTACGGAACTCTATTACATAATCAGCCACCGAACGTGCACCCTGGGAGAGCTCCAAAAGGCGAGGACCAGTCTCTCTACCCCCAGGGGGTTGGTAGAAGGTCTGGCGCAGGGCTGCTGTGAAGCTATTGCTGCTAGTGCAGTCCGGGGATGCTTGTTCCCACATAGCAGTTGCCCAGGCCAGAGCCTTTCCCGTTAGTAGGGAGATGATAAAGGCCACTTTTGAGCGCTCTGTTGGGAACCGAGAAGGTTGTTGCTCAAAAAACAATGAGCACTGGAGCAAAAATCCTCTACACTTCTCTGGTTCACCAGCATAGCGCTCAGGGGTAGCAATCTGGGTGTCTGCTGGCAAAGGACGTACTTCCTGAGGTGTGGGTGGGTCAGGAGGAGGGGGCTGCGGTGCAGATGTTTCTGAGGCTGCCTCAGTGTGGCTACTAACTAATATAGACAGCTGCTGCATCATCCGCTGCAGCAGCTCCTCATGGCGGCCTATGGCTGCTCCCTGAAGCTGAAGGACCTCCTTCAGTGTACTTGCCTCTGCTGGATCCATAGCTGGTCGCACCTTTCTGTTACGAGATAGGGTGGTGTTGGATCCAAGTGCAGAGCAAAATGGTTGTTTGTTTTGGGATGTATTTAATAATTTATATCTTCAGTCATATATGTTTTCTTAGGTATATTTATAATTATTTGATTACTCAATTGTTTCTGATATTTATAAATATGTTTTAATATTGTTTGTGTCAAAAGGGTGTGCTTGTGGAACTTGGTTTGGTTTTCCACAGAGGAAACTGGAAAATAGGTGGAAAACAAAACCCTGAAGAGGTGCACAAAAAAGGCGGGAAACAGAACAAAGGAAATGCCACAAAATGGCATGTACAACTGAAACACAGCTTTTTAGCTTCAAATAACTCAAACCAAAACACAATCAAACTCAAAACGGACTGAGCACAGCTCAGACCTCTACTTTTACTTTCTTTTGAGATCTTTTATACCTTTTTGTGCGACTTTCTTGTCTTTTCTTTTCTTTTCTTCTTTCTTTCTTTTATTTTCTTTTATTTTCTTCTGTCTTTCTTTCTTTTATTTTATTTTCTTACACCCTCTGTTACCGGTCACCCCTCTTTAAAGGTGCGACGAGAATGAGTGGTTTGACTGGGCTTTATATAGAGTGCTGCACAGGTGTCGCTGGTTGCCACTGATCACCGCTGGGGATTCTGGGACTTGGAGTTTCGGGACCCAATGCCACTTCTTTTTCCCCTCTGTTGCCCAGCTCCCCTGCTGGTGGCCAGTGGTGCAGCACTGCCCATCACAGTGTGTTAGCAGTCAGAGTCAAATAACCAGTGTTCAAGAACATTAAAGATACTTATCACCTCCAGCCAGTCATTATCTTGTCCATCTTGCATTTGCCTTGTTTAAATCTTGCATATGTTCTTGTTCTTATTATTGTTTAATTCATCAACATCCACTAGTCTGCATGATAAACTGATACACAGTGTTTCACTCGGGGAAACAGTCTTCAATTTATACTGTTCTCAGGCAATGGGATGAATAACCTGAGCTAGCTCAGCAAAATCTAGATTAGTGAAGGGTCTTTTCTGCCAACTCAATTCACTAAGAGGCCATATTTGTATTGCCACCAGGTAGTTAAATCCACTTATACAATACAAGCCTTGCATCAGTTTTAATGTGTAGAGATCAAAGTACTCTAAATTAATTAACATTAACAACATATTTTAAACCACTGATTAAAATGTAACAGAAATTTTAATTTAAGAGTATTTTCTAGCATTTTATTCCATAAAAATGTCATTTCTCAGCCCTCTGTTTTGTGAGTGCATGCTTAGGGTGCCCCGGTTGTTGTTAGGCTGAAGGGGTAGGGGGAAGTGTTATGGCTACAAGACCCTTTAAAAGTTTTTTTAGAGGCAGACTCAATCACTGGCCACAAGAATCACTGGCAAGATGGCAGCACAGACAATCAAAAGAAACCCCAAAAGTGTTTTCCTTGTTAAAAATGACACTAATCTTTATATAACCAAAGTTTTCTGTGTTCTTTTAATATTTTATGACCATGTTTTAATAACAAGCTTAAAAATGACTAGTAACGGGGGCGCAGAGTGGTCCAGCAGTCTAAAGCCCTGCCCCTATGAGCAGGAGGTCCAGGTTTAAACCCCCACTCATGCAGCTTTGCCATCAAGCTGCCGGTGCTCAGAGGGAGCACAATTGGCCCTGCTCCCTCTCGGTGGGTAGGTGGTGCTCTTTCCCCATGTCACTCCCTAGGGTGATGTCCGCAGCACAGAGCGTCTGTGAGCTGATGTATCGGAACCGAGTTGCTGCGCTTTCCTCCGTGCGCGCTGTCTTCTCGGCAATGCTGCATCAGCAGCAGCTCGAAAAGAAGCGGTGGCTGATTTCACATGTATCGGAGGAAGCATGTGTTAGTCTTCACCCTCCTGGTGTGTTGGGACATTACTAGTGATAGGGGGGAGTCCTAATGAGTGGGTTGGGTGATCGGCCGTGTAAATTGGGGAGAAAATGGGGAAAAAATTATTTTACAAAAATGACTAGTAACATATTTTTTGCACCTAAATCCTTGATTCTGTTTCTAATTCTAGTTTATTTTGTTATTTTCAATAACGACATTTCATCCATAATGAATGCTTAACTTTTCCATATCTGCCTACAAGATCTGGATTAGACACAATTTTAGAAATCTCCTCATAATCCAGGGGCCTGATCTCACGTATATATAATACAGTTTTGATTTTCAAAAATTCAACACAGAGAAGAGTACGCTTGCATGCACTATGTAGAGTCAATGGAACATCATCCTGTGCTCGTCTCACACAGTTTAATTCAGTTTAAAGAGCTGCACAGAGTGCATGATAGTAAACTTAAATTGGCTAAAATTTATCCCAACACATGTGATATATGTGACCGCTGTCATGCTGCAAAGGCTGATTTAACACACATGTTCTGGGCTTGTCCCAGATTGTCAGGGTTCTGGACAGGTATTTTTAACTTTTTATCAGAAGCACTTGATGTTGATGTGCAACCCAGTTTGGAAACAACTATTTTTGGGGTTCTAGAAAACGCTGGCCCAGTTAATAACAAAAAGAAAGACGTCATTGCTTTTGCTACTCTCCTAGCAACGAGAAAGATTTTGCAAGATTGGAAATCAGCCTACCCACCCAAATTTATACACTGGCTAAGTGACCTTTTACTATTTCTTAAATTAGGATTCGCTTAGAGAATCGACTAAAAACTTTTACAGAATTTGGAACCCAGTATTATCTCACTTTGAAAATATGCAAAACATCACCTTAGACTGAGTAAACTTCCAACTTTATTTTTATTGCACATCCTAATGTGTGGAATTGTTAACCAAATCTGTACATAACCTCTCCTGCATTTTTTATATATTTTTTGGAACCATAAGGCAGTTTAAGTTGGGTATAGGGGATGGGTGGAGGGGTTGTTTTTTTGGAAAATTATAATGTAAAAAATGTGATGCTTGTCTTTTGAATAACTGTTCAGTTCAATTAATATATATATATACAGTTGTGGTCAAAAGTTTACATACACTTGTAAAAAAACATAATGTTATGGCTGTCTTGAGTTTTCAATAAGTTCTACAACTCTTATTTTTCTGTGATAGAGTGATCGGAACACATACATGTTTGTCACAAAAAACAGTCATAAAATTTGGTTCTTTCATAAATTTATTATGGGTCTGCTGAAAATGTCACCAAATCTGCTGGGTCAAAAATATACATACAGCAACATTAGTATTTGGTTACATGTCCCTTGGCCATTTTCACGGCAACTAGGCGCTTTTGGTAGCCATCCACAAGCTCCTGGCAAGCTTCAGGTCGAATGTTTGACCACTCTTCTTGACAGAATTGGTGCAGTTCAGCTAAATGTGATGGTTTTCTTGCATGAACCCGTTTCTTTAGCACTGTCCACATGTTCTCAATGGGGTTTAAGTCAGGACTTTGGGAAGGCCATTCTAAAACCTTAATTCTAGCCTGGTTTAGCCATTCCTTTACCACTTTTGATGTGTGTTTTGGGTCATTGTCTTGTTGGAACACCCAACTGCGCCCAAGACCCAACCTTCGGGCTGATGGTTTTAAGTTTTCCTGCAGAATTTGGAGGTAATCCTCCTTCTTCATTATCCCATTTACTTTCTGCAAAGAACCAGTTCCACTGGCAGCAAAACATCCCCAGAGCATAATACTACCACCACCATGCTTGACAGTAGGCATGGTGTTCCTGGGATTAAAGGCCTCACCTTTTCTCCTCCAAACATATTGCTGGGTGTTGTGGCCAAACAGCTCAATTTTTGTTTCGTCTGACCAGAGAACTTTCCTCCAGAAGGTTTTATCTTTGTCCATGTGATCAGCAGCAAACTTCAGCCGAGTCTTAAGGTGCCTTTTCTGGAGCAAGGGCTTCTTTCTTGCACGGCAGCCTCTCAGTCCATGGCGATGTAAAACACGCTTGACTGTGGAGACTGACACCTGTCTTCCATCAGCTTCCAAATCCTTGCAGACCTGCTTCTTGGTGATTCTTGGTTGACTCTTGACCATCCTGACCAATCTCCTCTCGGCAGCATGTGATAGCTTGCGTTTTCTTCCTGATCGTGGCAGTGACACAACTGTTCCATGCACTTTATACTTGCGTATAATTGTCTGCACAGTTGCTCTTGGGACCTGTAGCTGCTTTGAAATGGCTCCAAGTGACTTCCCTGACTTGTTCAAGTCAATAATTCGCTTTTTCAGATCCACACTGAGTTCCTTTGACTTTCCCATTGTAGCTTTTGTAGCTGAGTCTAATCACTGGGTCAAATGAGCCCTATTTAAATGGGCTCATGAGAAGTCAACAGCTGTAGTCAATCAGAATCACTTACAAGAAGTGAAGAGGCCATGACATGAAGCTAATTTGATTGACACAACTCGCTACATCACCAAAATTGACAAATTTTGTTGCTGTATGTATATTTTTGACCCAGCAGATTTGGTGACATTTTCAGCAGACCCATAATAAATTTATGAAAGAACCAAATTTTATGACTGTTTTTTGTGACAAACATGTATGTGTTCCGATCACTCTATCACAGAAAAATAAGAGTTGTAGAACTTATTGAAAACTCAAGACAGCCATAACATTATGTTTTTTTACAAGTGTATGTAAACTTTTGACCACAACTGTATATATATATATATATATATATATATATATATATATATATATATATATATATATATATATATATATATATAAAAGTCATTTCATATTAGAGTATTTTGTTTACTTAGCTTAGCTTTACTTCACTTAGTTAAAATAGTAGTTTATGTGGCCATCGGCTACCGGAGCCCTGAGAGTGCACTATTGGCCTTGCTCTCTCTGGGTGGGTAGATGGCGCTCTCTCCCCACATCACTTCAAAGGTTGATGTCCGCAGCACAAGGCGTCTGTGAGCTGATGTATTGGAACCGAGTCGCCACACTTTTCTCTGAGCGCACTGTGATGCTACTCAGCAATGCTGCATAATCTGTGCTAAACTGTGCTAATCTTCACCCTCCTGGTGATGGGACATCACTAGTGATAGGGGGAGTCCTAATGAGTGGGTTGAGTAATTGGCTGTGTAAAATGGGGGGAAAAAATTAGAAAAAAAAAAACAGAGTTCATTCCATCATTAACATTGCTAATTTGAGTTAAACTAGCTGGGAAAATATTAAGGAGACATACCTCACTGAAATTAGTTTTTGAGGGTGTGATGTCTGGACTTTACCTTTTAGGCTTTGGCATTGGTTTACAAATTCTAGCTACTAATCTAACAGTCAAACGTGTAACATCAAAAAATAAAAAAATTAAATTAAACAAGAAAGAACACACAGACACACAGCAACAAAGAATGAAGGCAATTTCACAACGGCAGTGGTATGCCACACTGCTTTCCGCTCTGCTGAATGGTGGCAAGTTGTGGTTGCGTTGTGCTGCTGCTGATGCGGAGCGTCTCATGCTGATAATAGGCGGGGTTTTCTAAAACATGTCACTTCTGCGACCAGTGGTTTGTTGTGTGGTGTCGCTTCAGCCTCTGCAGATCTATATCTGTCTCTCACCCTCAGAATAAAGGTCTGATTCTGCTCTTCTTCCTGTTATCTCTATATGAGAGTATAGGGGTGTTGTACAGCTAAGGGGATTCACTAATTATTTATTTTACCCGTGTTTTATTGTTGATAAGGCTACAGTCTTTTGCTGGTTGTGTGAGTTGACGTCACACATTTTCTGCCACGGTACCGCTTGCTGCGAGGTCAGAGTTGAACCATGTTGAAAATTGACTGCGGTAAGCATTAGCACGGTGGAGGCGTGGTTATGGATGTGAAAATGCACCACTTTCTGCACTGCTCAGTAGCAGCGTTTAACTTCTCTGCTGCTGAAGAAACAATAAAATCCAATGGGGGTCAGCGTTCAGTGTGTAAGCACTTTGAGACAGAAATTCTGACATTCAGTGACATTCTGATTGGTCTCTCCTAATGCTTAATAGACCTATGAGGTTACTCTGTGGGTGGGGCTTTGCAGTCCTTTGCTCTCTGTCACAGTCTCTCAGTTTAGTCTGATGTCATGCTCTGTAGAGTGTCAGTCTGTCCAAAACAAGAACAAAACACAGTATCCTCAGCATGGAGACCAGTTTTAGAGGGCTACAGTTTTGCATACTGTAATATCCTACGGTGGCGTGTAGCAATAATCACACATGTCATTCAGTCTACCACACATACCTTGGCTGGATTTTCTCAGTCAGTTTTATGAAGTAGAGTCACCTGGAATAGCTTTTCAGTTAACAGATGTGCTGCACCTGTGTGAATTTCTTACCTCTCTTAATGTGTTTGAGAGCATCAGTTGTAAAGTTGTGAAGAGGTAGAGTTTGTATACAGTGAAAAGTTCTAATTGAGTAATATTCTAATGCATATTATGGTAAGAACTATTCAACTAAATAAAGCAAAAAATATGTTAAGAAATGAAGGTCAGTCAATCCGGACAATTTGCAGAATTTTGAAAGTGTCCTCAAGTGCAGTCATAAAGACCATCAAAAGTTATGATAGGAAAGGAAAGGAAGACCAAGAGTTACCTCTGTTGCACAGAAGAAGTTAATCAGAGTCACCAGCTTTAGAAACCGCAGAGATTTTTGGTTTGTTCAACACTTTAAGTTTACTACAGGATTCACATGGCTATCACATGGAGGTTTGGGACACCCTACAAAGATATGCCTCCCCAGACCTTTATTGACACACCACCATAACATTTAAAATTTACATAACATTTACCACAGCCATAGGCGTGGTAGTGGGGGAAAAGTAGACTTGACTACCCAGGGCCCGAGTAGGGAGAGCAAAATGCTAAATTCAAGAAGATCAGTCATGAAGAATATTGAAAGTATATTTGTTTGTGGACACCAACTTAAAAACAATGTTTTTTTTTGCTAATTGTATTTCTATTGCCTCTCAAGTGAACCTGCTGACACTAAATCTGCACTAAAGCAGAAGAACTTAATCTTACGCTTTCAATCACGGAAGTTTAAATGATTTTGTGTTATACTGTGATCATCTAGTGCATCTAGCCATCCGGATTTATGTCAGTTTATTCAATGAATCCTCTGAAAAAAACAGGGTTTTTAAATGGCAATAAATAATTAAAATGACAAGAAAATGAATAATAATAGTTCTGACTATGGAAGATTACCAGACTGATCTTTCTTGGTCGTTCCTCCAATCACGAGTGGTGTACATCCTCAAGGCCAACCTGACCTAATATGATGAATTGTCTGAATTAATTATTTGATTAAACTGTTCTAATCCTCCTTAATAGTTTGATAAGATACAATAATCAGCCCTCAAAACCCACAAACATCTCAGATAGTCCACAAAATACTGATCACATGTACAGTTTTCATACCAGCTCTGAGAAAAGGCCTTAAAGTCTTAAATCTCTATCACAGCCAAAGTAAACACAGCACAGATTTTACACATGAAAACATATAAACCAACTCAACAAAATTAACCAGATATCAAAAAGTAAAACTGGAAAACATACTGATCGTGCTAAATATTGTTTAAAATAAAATACAGATTATTTATTTAACTTAGAATAACAGAATATACTGTAGAACAAAACTCAATAAACAAAACAATAACCAGCCTTTACTAATCTCACCTACACTTGGAAAGAGGTCAGGGATGAGGTCACTGGTTATAAAAAGAAAACATCCATTATTATTATTATTATTATTATTATTATTATTAGTAGTAGTAGTAGTAGTAGTAGTAGTAGTAGTAGTAGTTGTAGTAGTGCTAATGCTAAATCAACATCCGTCCAAAATAAATGGTCAAAACACAAAGCAGACACTGAATAACAACAGAAATAGTAAAACATGCACAAACTTTATTAACAGATCAATAAAAAACACAGTGATGCACATGAATAGTTACAGAAAAGTAGTAAAGCATAAACAAGGTTGTTTAAGAAACACATATGATAGGTATTTCAAATATCTGCATTATGGTAATGTAGCGCCCCCACCAGGTACTGACTTGAACTAAAAGGGCTTAATTTCAGTTGTTGCTAAACTCTGAGAAAAGGAGCATGGGAGGAGCCTAGTGGGTCCTACAAGAAAATTCATTTCAATTCCCTCTCCTGTGCAAAGTGTAGCTAATTTCTTATAACTACTTAAATCCCACATGCACCTGAAATCTACTGCTATTCCACTCTTTCTCAGAGCACCTGATCAGACTCTAAAATGACTCTTAAAATAGGTTACGAGAACATACTACAGGCTGCGGAGCTCATTTCATTGCTGAAAACCAATTTTGTTTAAAACCAGTAACCCATTTGAGCAGTAACTTAGAATATTGAATTAATCATGTCAATTTATGACATCAGTACCCTGAATGAACATGTGATAACCCGCCAAACACCAGAAACACAATTTTTTTCAGTTTTCAGTTTTTATCACATCTGCATGCAATGAATTCAAACAATAACTTTCTCAACACACTCCATTTAAAAAAAAAGATTAATATAAAACCCAAGTTCATACCCTCTCACTGGTGCATGCTGGAGCTCAAAAAAAAAAAAAAAAAAACACTCACAGAGTATCCTAAAATAGTGGTCCAGTGGAGAACAATGAAGAAAAAAAAACACAAAAAAGATGTACATCAAACCAGGATAGCGACTGCGGACACTGCTCCTGTGTCCTTCTGTCCCAACAGTTTATCCTTCCAGTTGCTAAGGCCCGGCGACCGTCTCAAAAACACAGATCAGTTCTACTCCCGTTAACACGAACACTCACTCGTTCTCACTCTTAATTTTTGTGTAGCTGAACTTAACCAGATAAAACTCTTCCCAAAAATCTCTCTTCAGACCCAAACTTAGTTCTCTCCCCCTCTCCACATCTCCTGCTGCTCTCCTCCCCCGTCTTTCTTTCAGATATATATTCTTTTCTCTTAACGTATTCCTCACTAACGCATAACATGAACTTCCAATTGCCTCTATATCTATTTAATTCGATTTATATGACAGGACCACACATATAATCAGTGTTGGGAAGTAACGGATTACATGTAACGGCGTTACGTAATCAGATTACAAATTATAAGTAACTGTAATCCGTTACAGTTACTGCTTCAGTAAGTGGTAATCAGATTACAGTTACTCTGCTAAAATAAATGGATTACATTGCGGTACTTTCCTATTTTTGGTCTTCCAATTCAACACTGACAAAACGCAATCACATTCACATAAATCACGACATCAGAATATTCTGTGATTCACAACCTCCTGCTCAGAATGTTTTCACTGCAGAAGCGCCCCCTAGCGGCCCGTCGGCGGGCCCGTTCTGACTATGTAAAGTAGAATGCTTAAAAGCGTCAAATATTCTAAAAACACCGACAAACTAACCGACTCATATTCTTTAGTACTACTTTAACTACCTGCATGCAAATTTACAACCATCTACATGAAACCAGTCGCCAGAAATCTCCAACTGAAAATAGCCTGTTTTTTCACATTGTTTACATGGGGAACACGCCTCCCCAACAAAATAGCCTTATAAAATAGTATTAGTATGTAAAATAACATCAGATTACACTATAGAAAATTCACTTACTATCAGAGCATCCACAGTACAGCACTGACCCGCAGATATAATATCCATAAAGTCCTTTATTCGCCTGCTCACTTCTCCTGCGTTCATTTTCAGCGCAGCCGCAACGTAATATTCTCAGGCTCCTAGCGACCACGCAATGTAATATTTTCACGTAAAGTTGTACGTGAATACAAAGCTAAGGATGTCCTCTTCTAGATTCTGTGGTTTTCATTGGTCCACAAACCACTGAGTGATCGTCTTTTGAACCAATAACGTGAGCGCTGGATCAATCCAATCCAATCAAATGAGGTCATAGCCTTTCTCCAGGGTCACAAAAGTGATTGACACCTATTTCAACCAATAGTCCACCCTTAGATGAAAACACTGGTACGTACTTTGCCCTGATTGGTCTCCTAATGGCTGGGGGCGGGGCATGCCTAAGCGCTGTCAAAATCCCTCTGCTGAACAAAGGTGCTCCCACAGCGCGGATACGTGTGATTTTGTGTCATTTCATCAAAAAAATGTTAATATTACTCTGAAGTAGACTTACATTCATTTATTTTATCACAAACAAACAAAAAATATTACAAACTCTGGTTGTATAGAGACAGATTTACTTGTGTATCTTTGTATTAGATTAGGGGCACTCTGGAGAGGTTTTGAACACTTTGGAGACGCCTGGTGGACACCTAATATAATGCAGTGTAACTCTTCAGTGCTTTGTGCTATAAATTACAAATTTTGTAATTTGTTTGTCAAGATCCTACTGAATCAGGAAATGTAGAGAATGATTCACTATTTATCACCAACATCCATACACACATTGTAAACTTTAAATATAACTGGCGCCTTTTTTTTTTTTTTACATTTTCTTCTGCATTTGATGTTTTCAAATGGAACCTAAATAATGGAAATTAAAGTGTTGAAGTGAATTATTGTTAATTGTTTATGATTACACTGCATTTGACATTTAATAATAAAACATTAAAATTATATTTTGTTTGCATTTGTGAGTTCTTACAAAAAGGAACAGATTGTAATCACATTAAATCGTATTGAACCGAATCGAATTGTATCGTGACATAATTTGAGGTATCAAACATTTTCGTATAGCTGACTAAAATAATCGTATCGTAACGTATCGTAATGAATCTTGTGATTTACACCCCTAGATAATCCTGGCAAAAAATCCACCTGCAGAAAGTGGCAAACCTGCAAAGAGATATCTTACAGTTGTTGTTACATTGTTTGTTTTTAATGGTTTTATCATCAACTTATAGAAGTGTTTCATAAAATTGTTTGATGAAATGGTTTCATAAGTATTTTTATAGGGTGATTGAAAAGGCTGTTTTATTTGTTTATCTATTTGTTAATTGGAAAAAAAATAAAACAATAATATGCAATATGTGGTTGCTACATTAATTCAGGCTTAAAAAAAACAACAATACTGTAAGTAATCCAAAGTAATCAGATTACGTTACTCACTTGAAGTAATGTAACTGATTACGTTACAAATTACATTTTGAGTGATGTAATCAGTAATCTGTAAGGGATTACATTTTAAAAGTAACCTTCCCAACACTGCATATAATGTAAAGCTTTGCTATGACTATCTCTGTAGATACAGATAAAGTTAACTGGGCTACAGTAATATTAACAGGATCCAACAGTGATACAGTCTCTCACAATACTTCAGGGGCCGTATTGGATGGTAAAAAACAGCTTTTTCATTACATTTCAAGGTTCTTGAGAGGACACTTAACAAGTAAGAGTTAAAACCGTTAGTATGTTTTTTTCTAAGAATCATGGAATGATCAAGGACCAGTGCACCTTTATCCAGAGGTTTGTATGTGTTGTCTCTTCTGATCTTTTGACACGCAACAAGATGCCATCACATAAACAACATGTTACATGTTATGTTATGTTGATGTTATGATGAAAAAAAATATATACACAATATATATACATACAACTAATACACTGTGTGCCTTTTCATTTCATACATGGCCTGATTTGGTGGAGGATAAGAAAGGTAGCTCACTTGTAGCTTCTGCTAAAAGGTCATTCCACCATGTTCACCATGCTTGTTCAGTATCAGGGTTACAAATCAGTTGATAACACATAAATTAATAAACAATACTTTTTTTATTATATAAAGCATACTTGCAGACTGTGAAGTCTGTCAGTTGGTGTAGGACCTAACGTCCTACTTATAAAAAAACAGTCATGTGTTTGGATGCACATTCTCATTAATATTTGCTATTTTGTAATAACTGTATTATTAACCATATTGTAAAAAAAAAGCGCAGAGTGAAGGAAGATCAGTGAATAAGTTCTCAGCACCTCTAGAACTCCTTTAAGACAACTGGAGAACCATTCCAGCTTCTACCTGATGAAGCCGACTGAGAGAATCAGCCAAGAGTACACAAAGTTGGCTTTAAGACAAAAGGTGCTATTTTTGAACAATCTAAAAATCTTTTTTTACTTTATAACTGCATATGCATTCCCTCATAGCTTTGCTGTCTTCAAAATCTAAAAAAAAAAAAAAACATGAAATGAATTGATCATACTGTTTACTGAAGATCCTCCAGAGAGCATCAACCAAACCAAATCCAGTTTTTCCTTTTCTACTGCAGATTCACTGCTCCATCTTCAGCAGCACTGCTGTAGTGAACAGCGGCAGGATCTGACACTATAAAGTGGGAAAAAAAGAAAAGACAATATCAGGATGTGAAACTAAAACAATAGATGATTATCAGACAAACAGTAGAATGGTTTAGGTATGAAGTTTGTACCTTTAGTTCTCTTGGTGCAGTAAACAGCAGCTACTATAATGTGGAGAAAGATCACCGTCACCAAGGCGAACGGGACGAAGGGCAGAGACTGTGGAGGATCTGCAATAGTGATATCAGGCAGCAATCTTAATTTTTTTTTGTTTTTATTCAGATGTTATCTTTGCATTATAGTGTTTTATCAGATCCTGGGTCAAATCAGATTTAATCACACTCAACAACAGAGGATTTTAGTTCCAGCAGAGCCAACAGATGTACAAATGGTAGTCTGCTAATGCTAAACACAGATTCTCAGTTCTGAGGACTGATAATGAGATGTATTGGTACCTTTCTGAGAGCTGATGATGGTGGGAGGCTCATCTGTAATATGATTTATTCTTCTCCTAACAGAAGTTGTAACTGGAGCAACTGTAGAGAGAGAGAGAGAGAAAGAGGACAAAGTGCACTGCTAGTCTGTAGTAATGAGATCATTCAGCTCTTTTTAAGTTATTATTGCCTCGCTTTAAATGTTAGGGCTCTCTGAATTCTAGCCAGGAGCAAGGACTTTGAGCCTGGATAACGGGGGAAAAGGCGATTTGTCGGAGCACATTTTGCCCCATGTCACCCAGTCTGAAGGATGCTTGGAAAAAACGTTAAACTTTCTGGATCTCGGAACACTGGTAGAGAACAGAGGTGTTCTCTTCATCAAGGGTAAGTATTTTTATCATGTTTTACAACACCAAAAGTAAATTTTACACCGGAGTTTCCTTTAAGTGCACTATTAGTACACTTGTTTAAACTAAAATCAAACAAGTGTACCTTCAGTTTACTTTTTTTGTATGCATCAGTGATATACTAATCTGATCAAGATATACCTAAGAAAAGTACAATTAAGTATTCTTGCCTTATATGTAAAATATGTTTGAAGTGTAATACCGTAGAATAAATAATACTTATTTTGGAATATTTTGACATCCAGTACAATATTTGTTTGGCTTCCTAAAACAATGTTGCCTTCCTCTGTGTCTCTTTGGGAAAAACCACAATACTTAAAAGTGTACTTTAATAAGCTAAAAAGTGGAATAGAAGTTTATAAGTAATAAACTAACTGTATAAGTTCATTTTTAGTATAGGTCAAAGTACACCTGAACTACAAAATTAGTAAGTAGTAAACCTAGAGTACATTACTAATTTGCATTACAAGTTTTATTTTTGTCCATATTAGTAATTATAGATTACTTATTAAAATAAACTGTAAGTATACTTTTAACATAAAGGGGAGTCAAATCACACAAACCACAACAATAGAGCTTTAGTTACGTTTGGTAATAAACTAAATAACAAATAGCCATATGTTTGAATACAGTTACACATCAATGTGTCAGTTGTCATTCCCTTTAAGAGGCAGATGCGCTGTGACTTTGGCGTGTTGGGATCTTAACAACGCAACACTTTTTTTAGAAGGCTCAGTCCAGCCATAGACTTATACAGATCAGTTGTAGGTTTCCCGAAAACTTCGGAAGGCTAAGAACTAGAGTGTTAACACTTGTTAAAGAGTGTTTCCCAAACTTGTGCGTAACTAAAGTACTATGTAAACTCACTCGCAGATAAACGAGTAACCTGACCCAGTCGTTAATCTTAACGTTCTACTTCAACGGGAATCTGCATGCAGTTCACCATCTTAAACACCAGGGACCGCCAAATATGAGAGAGAAAAAATGTAATGTCCATGGTTGAATCTGTTATATTATATTATATTATATTATATTATATTATATTATATTATATTATATTATATTATATTATATTATAATGCCAGCTTTGTCTGTAGCTTGTAGTCTATCTGGGCATATTTGAATTGACCAATCAAACCCACGAATAAATCATTAAATCCAGGTAGAGCTTTTAACATTAATGCTGCAATGAACACAATCAATAAATTCCTGCAGATGATGCTCATGGTTTAAGCAATCTGCTGTCTCCATGTCTGTGCTTTCTGTTACCAGGCTGTTACTGTGCCATACACACACTTATACACAATGCCCACCAGGCTGGGAATTACAGCACAACACAATATATTTCCATGCTATTGGGAAAATCCCTGGTATTGTAGATCCAGTGCTCAGGACACTTGTGGTGTCTTTAATCACACCTACGCATATTGAAAAGGGTACTCTGCGGTGAATGTGCAGGTAACATGTAATAATATTTACAATTCAGGGGATTCAAACCAACATTGTGGCCGTTCATCCTGGCAAACTATGGGATGTATCAATTGACAAATATATATATATATATATTGTGGTAGGACCTGGGGTTAGGGGCGTGACCACTGTGACCCGGAAGGAGGAAGCGCACAGATAACACAGACACGGGGAGTAAATGAAACTCAAAACGTACCTTTATTCTCGAAAATGCCCTCCACCACACCCAGAATAAACTTAAACAAACATACTCTGCCCTAATGGGGCTCTAGAGTCTGTATAATGAAACTTTACTTTGGTTAAAGGTCCGTGCAGCCTCAGCCCTCAGCTCCCCAGTCAAGCGTTCTCTCTTCAGTGAGCTGAGGCTGAGTTTTATACCTGTCCCAGCCGGCTGCTTAATCAGTCCTGAATGCACACCGGCTGGGACAGACATGGCTGTGAGTTCCGGCGTGGGGCGGACCCACGGTTCCCCCGCCTCCTCACGCCACAATATATAGTACCATTCAAGAGTTTTTGTTAATTTATTTAGTAATGTATATTATAGTATATGCATCTTTAGGAGTATTTTATCGATGCCTAAGTAGATCCTTTTGTTATTAAAATTTCCAATTATACAAATATGTGTAATGATATTGATTACAACACATTTATTTGTTTTTAGGGTGTAATAGTGAATAAATACTGCATATTTGGCAGTTCTGAATCGATGTTTATGGTTCGACTTAGCGCTCTGTGTTGGGGGAGGAGTCAACAAAGACGTTCTTTAACCTTGTTCGTTATTTCCATTTTGCGAAGCTCTTTGGGAAACACTCGCAGAACTGGCTCGTTCTTTACTCACGTCATTCGTTAGTTTGTTCATTATTCGCTAAAACTGATCGTTTTTGGAAAACCCACCCCTGTACAGTCAGCAGTAATGCAGTAGAATCAGGCCTTCTGTTTGACTCAATGATTCCACTAGATCAGGGGTTCTTAACCTCTTGGTTGTGACTGCCAGGGGTTTCCTGACATTTCCTGTTCTGCTTGCAGACATGGTTAAAGTACTAGAGACTCAGACTTGAGTAAAAGTATAAGTACTTTATCAAAAAAAATTACTTGAGTAGATATTGAAGTGTTCTTCAAGCGTTTGTAGTTATTATGTAAATATTGTGTAGTTATTACAGAAACAAAGTCTAAAGTTTGAATATCGTATTTTTTATATTATTTCAGATGTTTAGGATAAAGGACGCTCACAATTGCTCTGGCTGTAGCAGCAGCAAGAGCACATTTACATAAAGTCTTAAATAATTAACTCTCAAAACAAACTTAATTACAAAAGAGATTATTATATTTTATTTTTAGGATATTTGAACAAATTCAGTATAAAGGGTCACTAGTTGATTTATCACTAATGTTAATCATCTAAAGCTGTCAAAGGTCACGAGATTAAAACACCTAAAAACACTGAGTTTATCTCTTTGTAAACAACAACAACAGATCAACCTCTTCCCTCCAGTTTTAATGCGTGCGCACACCAGATGTGTCAGGAGTGGGACAGAGCAGAATAAAGAGGTTGTTTAATGTTGTTTGTGTGCGTGTGTGTGCGTGCTCAACGGAGGTAAATAGATTATCATTTGTGTGCATCTGAGCTCTTTACTGGCAATGCCCCTGGAAATGAAGCAGCGCCTAAAAAATGTACACTGAAAACCCATACGTTGTTTGAACTGATTTAAGTCTGTTTTACATAAAATTGGGTATGTCTAAACATCACTCAACTATTTTGAGTTAGATGAACATTTGGGCACATGTAAATTCAACTTATCCAGGCTTACAATGTATTGGAGTAAAGTATTAAAAAATAAAAAAAATGATACTCCAGTAAAGTAGAGATACAGCATTTTACTACTTAAGTACAGTATTGAAGTAATTCTACTTTATTACCATACATCTCTGTCTGCTCGACTATTTGACTAAACTGAATTCAGGATTATTCATGTGTGGCGTGTGTCTACACATACAGGTCTGATTAAAAATGAGTTTTTAAAGTAGGAGTGGGAATATAAAAGACAATAGTCAGACCAGTCACACGAGATTCCAGTAATAAATTAAATAAGCGTATTTAATTATTACTTATATCTTATTTTTAGAAAGCAGTACTACTGGGATGAGGTTGGAAGGGGTGTCATTAAATAATTTCAACTCTTAAAAAAGGTTGAGAGACGGTTAAAGAATGGTAAAGACCCCTGGTTTAAATTAATCTTGCATAAATTTAACTGTACATATTCTCATTCTATAAAATTAACTTTTAGCATTTTGGTAGAATCCTAAGGTCTTGAAATATGATAGCAGAAAAAAACATACAGGAAACAAACTGGGCTTATGTTCATGATGTTGCTTTAAAACATATATTACCTACACATTTAAAATAATTTAAACACAAACTATGCCAAGATATATGCCTATTGATATGTCTAGAACTGATTAACAGCTAATAATAACAGAATTTGTATAAAATAATTTACCTGTAACATTGAGTTTAATGTGGATGTATTCATGTAGGTTATTTGTACAGCTGTAATCTCCTGCATCCTCTTCAGTCAGGTGTGATATGAGTAGAGAGAGATTAGCTGGAGAGAGATTATTAAACAGCTGAACTCTGTTTCTGTACTGATCACTCTCACTGGATATCTCCTCCCATCTGTTTCTGATTGTGTTCCATTTCTCCCAGCTGAAAGTATCAGGTGTGGTTTGTAGATCAGTGCAGGAACAGGGCAGCAGTACTGACTCTCCTGTATGAGCTGTGATTTGTTTTAACTCTTGTTTGTTCAGTCTGCAGCCTGAAGAAAAACAGAGCATTGTTTATTATCAGATTCTTTTAAAGGTGAATAAACATTCTGTACCATTCAGCTTTGACTCTTTTTGACATTTTCACAATCAAGTAGTTTTGAAAAGTTCTGCACAGAAACTCTCTCACTACAGAGTCTCTGATGTTCTGTAGGTGAATTCTGAGGAACTGTTTTCTGCTTACTGATGTTTTCCTGATCTCTGATATTTTCTATTTTAAATTCTGTGCTGATTCTGTACTGAAAGGAAATGCATGTGTAAAGCATGTACTGTAGGATCCTGTAGAGATGCTTTATATCACAAACACCTCCAGACTGTAAGATGAGCCCAGGAGCAAGAATTACCAGTTCTCTACATTCAAAGTGACTTTCAGTATGTTAACCAGAGTTTCACCTGCAAAAACATGTAAAAGTAACAGCTTTTTATTTTTTAATATTCTTGCATTGATCTAAAATGTATCATATAAAGTAAAAGACCAGAACCAATAATTCTGACCAAAGAAATAAGTCTTCAGGTCTACACCACCCAAAAGTGTTGAATGTACCATTATTCAGATTGTTAATCAAATTAAGTCTGAAGTCTGGCCAAAGGGCAGTTGACACCTCTTGCTTGAAGACGTCTACTGAGGTGAAGAACATTTTTGAACTTTGGGAGAAATGTCTCAATTCTGAAGAGACACTCCCCTTCCTGCTCCTGATGTGTTTTAGATTGCCCCATAATGATCGAAGACTGTGAAGAACAATGGTTGTGATGGTCAAAGGTATCTAAATGTGAATAGTGCCAAATTCCAATCTCAATGTAAACTTGAAGTGTATTAGTCTAGATGGAAACAGGGGTCCACGAGCACATAGTGGATTTTTTTTCGCCACCTGTTTTTTCTTAATCTTTGAAGTGTCTATTTTAAGATTCTGACAGGTAACAGGATGAAATAATGTCCCATGACATTTATTTTTAACCCTTTAATGCATCTATGCTAATTCTGAACGGGAAAAAAAATATGAAGAAAATGGCATAGCTCCTTGAGTTAACAACCTATACAGACAAATGAGCACACTTTTCCATACAATTCTGGGCCAAGGAATTTAACCGAATGGTTATTTTTAAGTTTTTTACACATTTTGACTTGATTTTGGGACAAAAATATAAAAAAAATGCAAAAAAATGTAAATTTGCCTGTATGTTTTCACATTACACTAAAATCATGTGCATTAAATATAAACATCTTGGGGTTTTTCTTAAACTTTGAAGTGTCTACTTTAAGATTATGACAAGTAACAGGACAAAAAATGTCCTGTGGGGCTTATTTTTAACCCTTTACTACACCTGTCCCAATTTCGAACCTGAAAAAAATATTAATTAATTGGCATAGCTCCTTAAGTTAACAACCTATACAGACAAATGAGCACACTTTTCCACACAATTCTGGGCCAAGGAATTTAATGGAATGGTTATTTTTAAGTTTTTTACACATTTTGACTTAATTCTAGGACAAAAATATCAAAAATTAGCAGAAAATGTTAATTTGCCTGTATGTTTTCACATTACACTAAAATCATGCGCATTAAATAAAAACATCCTGATATTTTTCTTAATCATTAAAGTGTCTTCTTTAAGATTCTGACAGGTAACAGGACAAAAAATGTCCTGTGGGGCTTATTTTTAACTTTTTACTACATCTATCCCAATGCCGAACCTGAAAAATAATCAAGAAATTGGCATAGCTCCTTGAGTTTACAACCTATACAGACAAATGAGCACACTTTTCCATACAATTCTGGGCCAAGGAATTCAATAAAATGGTTATTTTTAAGATTTTGACACATTTTGACTTAATTCTGGGACAAAGAGATAAAAAAAATAGCAGAAAATGTTAAGGTCGCATGTAGGTTTTTACATTATACTAAAATCCTGTGCACTGGATAAAAACATTCTGAGATTTTTCTTAATCCTTGAAGTGTCTACTTTAAGATTCTGACAGGTAACAGGACAAAAAATGTCCCGTGGGGCTTATTTTTAACCCTTTACTACACCTATACCAAATCCGAACCTAAAAAAATATGTAGAAATTGGCATAGCTCCTTCAGCTAAAGCCCTATACAGTCAAATGAGCACACTTTTCCATACAATTATGGGCCAATGAATTCCATAGAATGGTTATTTTGAAGTTTTTGACACACTTTGATTCAATTCTGGGACAAAAAGATAAAAAAAAAATAGCAGAAAATGTTATGGTCGCCTGTATGTTTTTTTACATTATACATTATATTTACATTAAGAAAAGTCTACTTTTAGATCCTGACAGGTACTAGGATGAAAAATGTAATAAGCTGCAGAACTAATTGATGATAAAATCCAACAATGTACTAAAAATAAAGTATTAGTATAGTGTGGTACTAATAATTTTAATCCTCATTATCACCATTGAAGAGATCATAAAATCTCTGTCCCTCTGTCCCTTCCTCCTGAACATCTGTCCCCTCTACAATCAATCCTGTCTCTTCTGCTCTTGCAAAAATGTCAAGAGAAGGAGGGAAGATGGGGCAAACTGACCAGACCGGCTCCAACACCCCCTCTTCCATTGTCTTCTCCCAACCCGTGCCCTGATCGTAAGGGTTTGGCCTTTCAGATTTTGGCTGATCTGTCCTTTTTTAGCTGGAAACCCTGTAGTTTACTCTGTCTACTTTAAAACCTGCATCCAGGGCTCTGTTAACACCCACCATCTTTTGCAGCATCTTGGTTCTCACGGCATTAATGGAGGTCAGTTGGCTAATAGACATACATAACATTATCTCCTGCTGGAGCTCATTGCTGTCCTGCCACAATGTACCAAGCTGCAGCTTCTTCAAGGGAGCTACTTCGACTTTGCTCTTAAAAGAACACTGGTGCAGCATAGTGTCCCAGAAGAGTGCTCCAGTATTTAGATCCCAGAGCTCCAGCTAGCTCAGAGACATTCACTAGCTCACTATGCAAGCCAGTTCTGTGGTCAAGAAACATGGTAAGGTTGACACTGCTGACATGGTAAAGGAGGTTCAGTAATGTGTCGGTGTTCAGGGTCCTCATCACACTAGACTTGTACCCCCACTTTACAGCTTGGTGGAGGTACAGGACAACATGGGTCTCCTGGTTTGACTGCAGGGCGTGGATCTCTGAACCCTGAACCCTTAACAAAATGTAAAAAAAAATTACACATACCTGTATATTGAAGACTCCATTCAAATGTTTTTATAGCATTTGTGTCACGATTGACCCTGGCGGTTCGCCTCCCAGACACAGGAGGTCGCTCTCTCCTCAGTATTAACTTGCACACCTGTTTTGCTTCTGATCTAATTCTCTCTCTATTTAAGGACACCGCACCTGAGCAGAGGTGCGACGTCTTGTTTGTTTTCTCTACAGCATTTCGAAGCATTTCTTGTTATATCGTGTGGATTCTGGTTATACTGATCTTGTTCCGTTTTTTGACTTCGATTTTTGGATTTCCCTTGCCTGATTTGTTTGCCTGGTTATTTCTTGTGACTATTATTAATAAACCTGCGTTTGGATCCCACTGTCTGGTCTTGTGTGACATAAGACGTCGCCAAGCATGGATCCAGCAGGAATGGAACAGCGGATGGCCAACCAGGAGCAGAAGTTGGAGGAACTGGTTCAGCTGGTCCAAGGTGTGTTACAGCGCATTGCTTCCCCCACAACAGAACAACAACCGGTGGCTGAGGCAGGACAAGCTGTTGCTAATGAGGCGCTGGCTAACCCCCCCTCCTCCTCCGCTTTTATAGCTGTTCCTGAACGCTACGACGGCTCTCCGGACACTTGTAAGAGCTTTCTAATGCAATGCACTCTGTACATTAACCACAACGCACACCAATTTCCCTCTGAGACGGACAAGATTCATTTTGTCATGTCACTACTTACCGGTAAGGCCAAGGAGTGGGCTACTGCCCTGTGGTCTTCTAATAGTTCAGTGTTATGCTCAGAATCCGAGTTTTTGTCGCAGTTCAAAGCAGTGTTTGATCACCCGGCCGCCGGAAAAGAGGTGGGCTTAAGACTGTGCGAGCTCAGACAAGGCACCCGTTCTGCGGCTAGTTACGCCCTAGATTTTCGCACGCTCGCAGCCGGCAGTGGGTGGAGCGAACCCGCGCTGCTCACTGTGTTTCAGCGAGGGTTAAGGGAGGACCTTCAGGCTGAACTCGTTTTTCGCGGGCAGGAACTGACTCTGGATCAGTTCATTCAGACAGCCATTTCCATGGACAATTTGCTGCGAGGCAAACGCAGACTAACACGAGAGCCGAGACCACTCACCAGCGCCAGCCTCTCCACCCCCGCCCCCCAGTGTGAAGCAGAGCCCATGCAGCTGGGAAGAGCACGCCTCACTCCAGAGGAGAAGCTCCGCCGACGCAGGCAAGGTCTATGTTTATACTGCGGCCATGCCGGCCATATCTGTGCTTCCTGCCCCGTCCGTCCCAGTGCTACTGGGGCGGCAGAGGTGAGTCTGACTCAAATCTCTGTTACTCCTAAACATATGATGTTGAAAGTTCAGATTGCTGTGGGTTCAGACAAGTTTTTTGTTTCAGCCCTTGTAGACTCGGGAGCAGCAGGGAACTTCATGGATGTGAATCTGGCCAAGCAACTGCAAGTACCACTTCAAGCCATGGTCACTCAGCTCAGGATCAAAGCCTTGGATGGACGACCACTGGGGCAAGGAACTGTTTCCAAAAGTACAGATGAACTGGTAATGCAAATTGGCCTCTTTCATGAAGAAAGATTGACTTTTTTAATTATTGACTCTCCCGAACATCCCATAATCTTGGGGTACCCCTGGTTAGCCCTACATGACCCCTTGATCTCTTGGAAAATCGGAGAAATTACTAAATGGAGTGACTTTTGTCTTGGGCACTGTATGTCTATTAATTGTTTTGCCACTTCTGTAGAGAGTCCAGAGTTACTTAATCCCATTAACAGCCCTGCTTGTTATTATGATCTAAGGGAGGTATTTAGTAAAGAACGTGCCACTAAACTTCCCCCACATAGACCATGGGATTGTGCCATAGATCTCCTTCCCAACACTATGCCTCCACGCAGCAGGGTGTATCCCTTATCAGAACCAGAAACCCAGGCCCTAGAAACTTACATAGATGAGGCTCTTGCTATGGGCCACATTAGACCCTCCACTTCACCTTGCGCTGCAGGGTTTTTTTTTGTTGAAAAAAAAGACGGAGGCCTTCGCCCATGCATTGATTATAGAGGTCTTAATGCTATCTCAGTGAAGTACCCATACCCCTTGCCCTTGGTCCCCTCAGCACTAGAAAAGTTGAGAAATGCAAAGATTTTCACGAAACTTGATCTCAGAAGCGCGTACAATTTAATTCGCATTAGGGCAGGAGATGAATGGAAGACCGCCTTTGTCACCACTAGGGGGCATTATGAGTACCTTGTGATGCCATATGGTCTGGCTATGGCCCCCTCAGTTTTCCAAGCTTTTGTAAATGAGGTGCTCAGGGACATGATTGACAGATGGGTCATAGTATTTATAGACGATATCTTAATTTACTCCTCCACTCTCGAGGAACATATTAACCATGTTAGAGCAGTGTTAAAGCGTCTCCTTAGTAACCAGTTGTTTGTCAAAGCTGAGAAATGCCTGTTTCATGTGCATGAACTATCATTTTTGGGGTACAACATTCAGCCTGGAGGAGTAAGTATGAACTCTGACAAGGTTAGTGCAGTTGTAAACTGGCCCAGACCCAAGACAGTCAAGGAGTTACAGCGTTTTTTGGGGTTTGCCAACTTTTATAGGCGATTCATTAGAGGGTTTAGCTCCACTGCTGCCCCACTCACCACCATGCTCAAGGGTAAAAGCAAAACCCTCAATTGGTCTACAGCTGCAGAACAGGCTTTTTTAGCCCTAAAAACCAAGTTTACCACTGCTCCCATACTTAGACACCCTAATCCAGAGTTACCTTTTGAGGTGGAAGTTGATGCATCAGATACAGGAGTAGGGGCTGTACTATCACAACGCTCAGGCATCCCACTCAAATTGCATCCTTGCGCATACTTTTCTCGTAAGCTTAGCGATGCGGAAAGGAACTATGACATTGGAAACAGAGAGCTTCTAGCCATGAAATACGCCTTAGAAGAATGGCGTCACTGGCTAGAGGGAGCTAGCCACCCATTTGTAGTATACACTGATCATCGTAATTTAGAGTATATTAGAACAGCCAAACGATTGAACTCTAGACAGGCTCGTTGGTCGTTATTTTTCAACCGTTTCGACTTTTCAGTGACCTATCGTCCAGGCTCTAAGAATGTTAAGGCAGATGCTCTCTCCCGTATGTTCTCAGACTCCGAACAGGCTAACAGTAGCAATCATGAGACCATCCTGTCCCCTTCTTGTGTTGTAGCTCCGGTAGTTTGGGATATTGATACAGAGATCCAACTAGAATTGGCAAATGAACCCACCCCAGAGAATTGTCCAGTCGGGAAATCGTTCGTCCCTACTTCCCTGCGTAACCGTGTTCTCAATTTGGTACATTCCACTCCCAGTTCTGGTCATCCAGGTATAGTTCGCACTGCTGAGGTACTACACCGCAAGTACTGGTGGCCCTCTTCTATGGAGGATGTTGCACACTATGTACAAAATTGTGAAACCTGTGCTCAGTGTAAAACGCCCCGTTCACCTCCTGCAGGTTTATTAGTGCCTTTAGAAATCCCACGTCGCCCATGGTCACACTTAGGCATAGACTTTATCACTGACTTGCCTCCCTCTAGGGGTTACACCACCATTCTTGTCATTATAGACCGATTCTCCAAATCTTGCCGGCTAATCCCACTCAAAAAACTCCCCACTGCTTGGGAGACAGCAGAAGCTTTGTTGGAGAATGTGTTTAGATTTTTCGGATTACCAGAAGACATTGTATCTGACAGGGGCCCGCAGTTTACCTCCCGAGTATGGCATGATTTTTGTAAAACACTTAACATTCATGTAAGCCTTACTTCAGGATATCACCCTAATTCAAATGGCCAAGTAGAAAGACTTAACCAGGAGATTGGACGTTTTTTACGCTCCTATTGTTCTCGCAATCAAAACGATTGGAGTTCCTTCATCCTTTGGGCGGAATATGCTCAAAATTCTTTGATCAGCTCCTCCACCGGACTAACACCTTTTCAGTGTGTTTTGGGATACCAACCCCCGTTTCTCCCTTTTGACACAGAATCTAGTCATATTCCTACAGTTACTGAGTGGAAGGAGAGGAGTGAACAAACCTGGGAGGAGGCTCATGTGCGGCTCCAGCGTGCAGTTCGTCGGATGAAGACTCAGGCTGATCGAAGAAGAAGGGCAGCTCCAAACTTCCAAATTGGACAAAGGGTCTGGTTGTCTACAAGAGATTTGAAACTGAAACTTCCCTCAAAGAAGTTAAGTCCTCGCTTTATAGGCCCCTTTAGAATTGTCAAACAGGTTACACCCGTGTCTTATCAGTTAGCCCTGCCAGCAAATTATCGTATTGCTCCCACTTTCCATGTCTCTCTGCTCAAACCTGTTTCTTCTTCTTTACAGAACCCAGGGTCAGTGACTGAGCCTCCGCCCCCGCTGGACATTGATGGTGCTCCCGCCTATAGTGTAAACTCTCTTTTGGACTCCAAGCTCCGTAGGGGTCGACTCTTCTATCTAGTGGACTGGGAGGGTTACGGTCCGGAAGAACGGTCTTGGGTTCCAGCCTGTGACATCCTTGACCCTTCTTTGATATCTGATTTTCATAGGGATCATCCCAGTCGGCCAGCTCCCAGACCCAGGGGTCGCCCCCGGCGTAGAGTTAGAGAGTCGGCGGGAGCCGACCGTCAGGAGGGGGGTGATGTCACGATTGACCCTGGCGGTTCGCCTCCCAGACACAGGAGGTCGCTCTCTCCTCAGTATTAACTTGCACACCTGTTTTGCTTCTGATCTAATTCTCTCTCTATTTAAGGACACCGCACCTGAGCAGAGGTGCGACGTCTTGTTTGTTTTCTCTACAGCATTTCGAAGCATTTCTTGTTATATCGTGTGGATTCTGGTTATACTGATCTTGTTCCGTTTTTTGACTTCGATTTTTGGATTTCCCTTGCCTGATTTGTTTGCCTGGTTATTTCTTGTGACTATTATTAATAAACCTGCGTTTGGATCCCACTGTCTGGTCTTGTGTGACAATTTGGATATGTGATGACTAATGTTAAGCACCGATAACTATAGTCAACTTACTTGGACATTTGTTAAAGTTAGGCAATTGGATCTCATATACCCATACCACTGCCCTCACTTCTCTAGCCCAGATGCTGCCTCATTGCTCCCCCAGACCTTGAGAAGCAGATCACATAGCTGCTTCTTATTTACCTTATTACTAAGAAAGCATTTAAAGTCACAAGATTTGTGGGTGTATGGGCCACCAATTATGACTTTCTCAGTGGAGAATCATCTGACCCTCTCCTGGGCTTTAACAGAGTCTGTCTGGTAGCAATCTGTGGAGATTAAGTCCTGCTTGAGAATCAAATGGTTTAAGAGCTGCATACAAATCTCTCCACATGTTGGCTGAAGGTTAGTCATCATATGGAAAAGAGCATTGACATCTAGTATGAAGAGTGCATCCTTAGGGTAGGTGACCTCCTCATCTCTATCTTGAAGGAGACGGTGGCCTTGATTGCTTTGTGTGCACACATTAGTGCCAGAAGACTTCAGAAAACTTCATGAAAGTTTTCTCCATGATCTTGTCCAGTACTGAGAGAGCCCCTGGGATTAGAGATAGCTCCTAGCTTGATGTAGGTGGGAGAGGTCAATGTTGGCAAGAAATGCCTCAAACCATGTTAGGTATCTGTATGGATATGGCTTTAAGCCAGCTTTACATAGTGGCAGGTCAACAATGAGCTCCAACAGGAGATAATGTTATGTATGTCCATGGTCAACTGACCTCCATTGATGCTGGAAACTTTCATGAAGTTTGTGAAGTCTTCTAGCACTAATGTGTGCACACAAAGCAATCAAGGCCACCACTGAGGCAGCATCTGGGCTAGAGAAGTGAGGGCAGTGGTATGGGTATATGAGATCCTATTGCCTAACTTTAACAAATGTAAGTAAGTTGAAAAAGGCTCAGACCTTAGTTATCGGTGCTTAACATTAGCTGTCATCACATATCCAAATGCTATAAAAACATTTGAATGGAACGCTAGAATTGTAGAGTCTTCAATATACAGGTATGTGTAAAAAAAAAATACATTTTGTTAAGGGTTCAGGGTTCAGAGATCCACACCCTGCAGTCAAACCAGGAGGAGACAGACACCCGTGTTGTCCTGTACCTCCACCAAGCTGTAAAGTGGGGGTACAAGTACAGTGTGATGAGGACCCTGAACACCGACACATTACTGAACCTCCTTTACCATGTCAGCAGTGTCAACCTTACCATGATTCTTGACCACGGAACTGGCTTGCATAGTGAGCTAGTGAATGTCTCTGATCTCAATACAGTTTTACATTGTACTCAGATTTGATTAAAAAAAACAGTAATAGTTTACTAAATACAGAAAAGCTTAAAGCTCACCTTCCGCGAAAATCCGATTTTTCTTGTTTTTTGTGGAATACAGTAGGTCTCTCCGAGTTGAATGTGTACACCTGCACATTAAACTGTTTTGCAGCCCCCATTGTCTGCAGGAGCTAAGCAAAGAAATCCCCCCTCCCCCCCTCCGAAAAACGGGTGAATTTTGAATTATCTTTCTGCCTACATAGGCAGAAACTCACAGACCAGCCCACCTTGGCTCGAGAAACTCCCAGAGGCGGAGCTGAAGCGACGCAACATCACCGCTCATCAGTTAGGAGGTGGGAGGCAGTGAGCGGCAGAGCGGTGGAGGGGCGTCGCAGTGCTCCTAGCCAATCAGAGGAGAGATATTTGCATGCTGTTTGCATGTATGAATATTCATGAGCAAAGCTGGAATCCGGTCATTTTGGACACACGCCTAAAACAGTCCATTAAAAAAGAGCTATACAGAGACACCTGAGCACTTTTTTTTTTACAAAAACGGCTCACATGTCATTCATTCATACTAGAGACCACAACTAGACATTTTAAAATGAAAGAAAAAACGACATTGTGGCAGGACAGCAATGAGCTCCAGCAGGAGATAATGTTATGTATGTCTATTAGCCAACTGACCTCCATTGATGCTGTGAGAACCAAGATGCTGCAAAAGATGGTGGGTGTTAACAGAGCCCTGGATGCACGTTTTAAAGTAGACAGAGTAAACTACAGGGTTTCCAGCTAAAAAAGGACAGATCAGCCAAAATCTGAAAGGCCAAACCCTTACGATCAGGGCACGGGTTGGGAGAAGACAATGGAAGAGGGGGTGTTGGAGCCGGTCTGGTCAGTTTGCCCCATCTTCCCTCCTTCTCTTGACATTTTTGCAAGAGCAGAAGAGACAGGATTGATTGTAGAGGGGACAGATGTTCAGGAGGAAGGGACAGAGGGACAGAGATTTTATGATCTCTTCAATGGTGATAATGAGGATTAAAATTATTAGTACCACACTATACTAATACTTTATTTTTAGTACATTGTTGGATTTTATCATCAATTAGTTCTGCAGCTTATTACATTTTTCATCCTAGTACCTGTCAGGATCTAAAAGTAGACTTTTCTTAATGTAAATATAATGTATAATGTAAAAAAACATACAGGCGACCATAACATTTTCTGCTATTTTTTTTTATCTTTTTGTCCCAGAATTGAATCAAAGTGTGTCAAAAACTTCAAAATAACCATTCTATGGAATTCATTGGCCCATAATTGTATGGAAAAGTGTGCTCATTTGACTGTATAGGGCTTTAGCTGAAGGAGCTATGCCAATTTCTACATATTTTTTTAGGTTCGGATTTGGTATAGGTGTAGTAAAGGGTTAAAAATAAGCCCCACGGGACATTTTTTGTCCTGTTACCTGTCAGAATCTTAAAGTAGACACTTCAAGGATTAAGAAAAATCTCAGAATGTTTTTATCCAGTGCACAGGATTTTAGTATAATGTAAAAACCTACATGCGACCTTAACATTTTCTGCTATTTTTTTTATCTCTTTGTCCCAGAATTAAGTCAAAATGTGTCAAAATCTTAAAAATAACCATTTTATTGAATTCCTTGGCCCAGAATTGTATGGAAAAGTGTGCTCATTTGTCTGTATAGGTTGTAAACTCAAGGAGCTATGCCAATTTCTTGATTATTTTTCAGGTTCGGCATTGGGATAGATGTAGTAAAAAGTTAAAAATAAGCCCCACAGGACATTTTTTGTCCTGTTACCTGTCAGAATCTTAAAGAAGACACTTTAATGATTAAGAAAAATATCAGGATGTTTTTATTTAATGCGCATGATTTTAGTGTAATGTGAAAACATACAGGCAAATTAACATTTTCTGCTAATTTTTGATATTTTTGTCCTAGAATTAAGTCAAAATGTGTAAAAAACTTAAAAATAACCATTCCATTAAATTCCTTGGCCCAGAATTGTGTGGAAAAGTGTGCTCATTTGTCTGTATAGGTTGTTAACTTAAGGAGCTATGCCAATTAATTAATATTTTTTTCAGGTTCGAAATTGGGATAGGTGTAGTAAAGGGTTAAAAATAAGCCCCACAGGACATTTTTTGTCCTGTTACTTGTCATAATCTTAAAGTAGACACTTCAAAGTTTAAGAAAAACCCCAAGATGTTTATATTTAATGCACATGATTTTAGTGTAATGTGAAAACATACAGGCAAATTTACATTTTTTGCATTTTTTTATATTTTTGTCCCAAAATCAAGTCAAAATGTGTAAAAAACTTAAAAATAACCATTCGGTTAAATTCCTTGGCCCAGAATTGTATGGAAAAGTGTGCTCATTTGTCTGTATAGGTTGTTAACTCAAGGAGCTATGCCATTTTCTTCATATTTTTTTTCCCGTTCAGAATTAGCATAGATGCATTAAAGGGTTAAAAATAAATGTCATGGGACATTATTTCATCCTGTTACCTGTCAGAATCTTAAAATAGACACTTCAAAGATTAAGAAAAAACAGGTGGCGAAAAAAAATCCACTATGTGCTCGTGGACCCCTGTTTCCATCTAGACTATATTGTTCTGGTTGGATATTTAAGGAAAGTGCAAGGACATATTCTTTGAGTTTGTCTGGTAGTATGATCCCTCCAATGCTCTGTATGTAGCCAAAGTTTGTCTGTAACCAGGATACATATCTACTCTGTATGTAACCACTATTTCAAATATATCACACAATATTCTATTTCAAGTATACTATGCAATATTCTTAACTGCTATCTAGTTTAAATTGGTATTGTGGATTGTTTAAGAATATTGTTTCATATGTCAATTTAGGTCACAATAAACCGTTAACTGTTAATCTGTAGTAATTGTTTGTTGAATCTTTTTTTAGTAGGCCTTAGGACCTAACTGGTCTGTGTTCTGAGTTTCTTTAAGTTTCTATACTGCCATAGTTATATAGTGAGTTTTCACTGGGCGCAATGTCACACACTTAACTACAGAGGGAAAGAAAGTTTGAGTGTTCTGTTCTGTAACCGCTAGTATCAGTGATGGTATAGTTACTTTGAAAAAGTAATCCGATTACTGATTACTGATTACTCCTTTAAAAAGCAACTTAGTTACTTTATGGATTACTTGATTTTAAAAGTAACTAAGTTACTTTACAAGTTACTTTATTAGTTACTTTCAGCAGCTGCAGACACCACCTCCCACCGCCTTAACATAAACATTATAACCAGTTTTGCCAATACTCCCTTTATTGTAAAATGCATTTTTAACAGCAACAATTTATCTCTATTAAGTTGAACTATTTCCTAAAAAATATATATATTTTTAATAAAAATAAAAAAAATTAACATAACATATAAAAAAAAAAAATATATATATATATATATATGGTCTTTCTTGATTTTACTAAACATAAATACTTGTTTTTATAAAAAATATATAAAATAAAGAAAGTCTTTCTTGACCTGACATATTTAACACTGTAAAACTGAACATTGAACTTGTTCTCTGCAGGGCTGCAAGGAGTGGTTTTATAAAACAGAACCGTGTATATGGTCGAGGCCAGGGATCACATATTTGCAGACTGCGGTCCGGGTCCGGACCCAGACGTTGTCCAATACGGACCCATACCGGACCCAACTACTGAGAAGGATTTAATTCTGCGGTGTTCATTTAAAGCACCGGAAATTTGTGGCAGACCGCTGCCCTGGCTAGTGAATTGGGACGCGGCCGCAAAAAAAACGCCTTTATAAAGAGATACGGGCGAGACCCGAGAACTGGCGAAAAACGAAAACGGGCGGAAACTAAAGACACGCCGAGCGCGAGAGAGAGAGAGAGAGAGAGAGAGAGAGAGAGAGAGAGAGAGAGACAGGGGAGAAAGCGAGACGCGTGTGATTGGGGAAGAGCGGAGGGGGAATGGGTAAGGGAGCGGTGTGTGTGTGTGTGGAGGAGATGAGGTGGAGAGAGAGAGAGAGAGAGAGAGAGAGAGTAACGCACAGTGACTTAAATAAGTAACTTTAATCTGATTACTGGATTGGAAATAGTAACGCGTTAGATTACTCGTTACTGAAAAAAGGGTCAGATTAGAGTAACGCGTTACTAAGTAACGCGTTACTGACATCACTGGCTAGTATTGACTAAGTTCTGGACCATTGAACATCTCAACCCATGCACTGGGCTGTTTTCACATGTTATTACTTTAATATACATATTTTACACTTACTTTAGTCATGCTTAAATTGCAAAACTTTTCCTTATCATTTATCAGTTTTAAAATCTGTTAATTCACTTGTCTGAGTGCTTTTTAAAACATGTTAAAAGACAGCATCGAGGCTACAAATTCAAACTGCAGCCTTTAAAAAAAACCCTATAACCAAAATATCTAAAATTCTATGATGCAGTTAAAAATGGACACTTGCTGCTTATCCAACTCTTCTTAGTCTTTGGCTCAAGTGAAGTTTTTGCACGTGTATAGAAAGGGTTGGTTTTGACAGTTTGAGGGTGGGGTCAGGGTCATCTCCCTCAGTGAAGGATATCAGTTGTTAACTGACCTGTCGACCTACTACCAACAACCTGCTTCAGAAAACAAAGACTGTGGAGGGTGGAGAAACAAATATGGCAGAAGAGTTCGCTAGCTATGCTAAAAGCCATGTTTTGGGTTTATCTAAATAATAATGAACACATTTTTGTTGACTGCTTTGCTCCGTCTTTCTGCCTTAAAGCTGATTATTAAAATGATATGGGTTAGATAGCTAACTGACCCATATCGTTTAAAACAGAGACTGTAAAAAAGATAGCCTCCGTGTCGCCGTTCCCATTCATTCAATGAAAATGAAGCCAAAATCTTGTTTTTAATCTTGTATTTAAATAAACCCGCCCCTGAGGGCTGCCTCCACAGAGCTCACGCAGTTGGTCCCACCCCCAGCTCTTTTACAATAACCACACCTTTTTGAAGAGAGCTGAATAAAGTTTTAAAAAATGAATTCCGTAGGTATTTTAAAAAACTTACAATATAAGCAGAGGTTACACTAGCTGCTGCATTTAAATACCGGAGGTAGAATTACAGTATATTGAAAAACACAGCTTTCTGCAACTGAACAGCAGGTGGCGCCTGACCTGTGGTGGCTTCACTTTTGAGAGACAATGCTCTGTCCAACTATACACAGTCTACGGTTTAAATCACCAGAAGTCCAGAACTTAATCACCCGTTAGCACAGGATTGGTCCACAGTGCTGAAGCCGGGTTAACAGTGCTGGCGAAGGTGTCAGGAAGAACCCAGGCAGGGAGACGAGGAGACGGACGCAAGTGCAGGTAGGGCGAAATAAATAATTTATTAAATAAATAACTAAGGTAAGCAAAAGAAACAAGAAATAAACAAAAAATGGAGGTGAGATAAAACTAACAAACAAACAGGGAGGCTAATAAACGAGAAACCAAACAGAGCTAAGACTATAAACAAGGAATAAACAAGAAACTAGAAACTAACAAGGACAACCGAGGAATAAACAAAACTAAACAGGGCAGGGATATATATACATATACATATATATACAAGGAAATACAACAAGTAGCTAAACTAGACAGAGGATGAATAAACTAAACAGGGCAAGGGAGTAAACAAGGGAAAATAACAGGGAACTAGAAATACACAGATAAACACAAAGCAGGGAACAAAGGAGCGCGGGAATAAACAAGAAACAAACGAGAAGATAAACAAAGAACTAGGAGAGGCAAGGAACTAAGATACTAGGAAACGCTGGGAGACAAACAACAGGGGTTAGAGCAAAGACTGTCGAAGGACAAGTGACAAATTGACACAGGTGGAAAAGTACTGGGACAGAACACAGGGTCACAGGTCACGTGGAACACACACAGACACGAGGACAGACAGGAAACAGGGCCAGGACATGACAGAGGGTCTCGTTCCAGGACTAAAGCATTTATCCGTGGGTGCTGCTTGCTGGATTATGGGGAAAAGTGAACTTAAAAAAAAATAAAATGTAGCCTGATAGTATCTATGAGCTTGGGAACAGATTCTTGTGGCTCAGATGAACAATAAAAGATGATTTGTGTACAGCAATACTTTATGTATTGTTTGGTTCCTACTGACACCTGCTTTATTCCGCTGGTTTCTCAATGTTCTAGCCATTGGTTCAATTGCAAGGTCGAATAAAAATGTGGAGAGGCCACATAGAGTCCCTCTATGAAGTTGAAAATGTTTTGATCTAAAATAATTTGTATGAACAGTGGCTGTTGGAGAAGAATACAGAAGTAAAAAATGGGTGAAAGATTTTTGTAACACTGTAAACAAATAAATTCTTTCAACCAGGCCTAAGGCTATCTCTGTGTCCAGAGAAAGATATGATTTGTTGTAAACGGGATATCTGTCGACATCAGAACCGGTGCTAGTTTGAAAATAATGCTCTGTAAAATTCTATGTCAGGGCCAGGCGCTTTTCCACTCTGCATGGAGCTTATTGACTGTAAGATCTCTTCTTCTGGTATGGGCGCATGCAATATACTTTGATCTTCTACATTAATGTTTGATACTCCTAATCCATCGAGGAATGCTTAAATGTTGCTTTTGAGGACAGTGATGTGTAACGTTTAGCATAATATGACCTGAATTATTATCATTAATAACTTAGAGGGTGTGTGGAAGTTGGGTGTAGTATGAATTTCTGTGCTTGCACTGCGTGCTGTTTTTAGTTTAAGATAGACTGGTTGAAAATGTTCTCCATAGGAGAGTTCCAAGGCAAAAAAAACACTGCTGACCAAAAAGAACACAACAACCCATCTTACATTAACCAAAACACATCTTGATAATTCCCAGGACATTTGTAAATATTCTTTGGACTGAAAATTGGAACTCTTTGGAAGGTGTGTGTCACGTTACATCTGGCATAAAACTAACACTAGTTTCAGAAAAAGAACATCTTGCTAAATGTAAAACATGGTGGTGGTAGTGTGATGGTCTGGAGCTGATTTGCTGCTTCAGGCCCTGGAAAACCTGCTTTAATAGATGGAACCAGGAATTCTGCTGTTTAGCACACAATCCCAAAGGAGAATGTCCTGCCATCTATTTGTGACCTGAAGTTCAGGTGTACTTGGGTTCAGCAGCAGGACAATGACACAAAACACACAAACAAGTCCACCTCTGAATAGTTTAAAAAAAACTACAGTAAATGAAGGTTTTGGAGAGGCCTAGTCAAAGTCTGATTGAGATGCTGTGGCATGATCTAAAACAGGCTGTTCATGCTGAAATTAAAACAATTGCAATCTGCAAAGAAGAATGAACCAAAATTTCTCCACATAGATGTGAAAGACTCGATATAGCTTGATTACAGTTGTTGCTGTGAAGGGTGGTACAACTAGGTTATTAGGTTTAGGGAGCAAACACTTTTTCACACAGGACCAGATTGGTTTGGAGGAGTTTTACCTTTAATACATAAAATAATTTTAAAAAATGCTTTTTATATCTAATCAGGTAATCTTTGTCTGATATTAAAGTTGTTTGGTAAATATCAGTATGACAAAAAAGCAAAAACAAAAGAAATCTGTAGGGAGGCAAATACTTTTTTTACGCCACTGAATACTGAAACAACAACAACAACAAAAACAACTCCGTAAATCATCAGTCATGAGCATCGTCACTCAGCTTAAGAGCAAAACACAAAACTAATAATAAATACTAGCCTTTACGTGAGAAAAGACAAAATGGTGGACTCACCTTCAGAGACATGAAACACTGTGAGAAGAAGCAAAAGACACACCTCCATCCTAACTGAGGACTAAACTGCACTCTAACTGAAGACTAAGCAATGATTCGAGAGGCTGATGAGAACTTCACACACTGTCCTCTATCATGTCTGAACATGATAATCACACTTTCTACACAGCGTTTAACTGACGATTCACACATTACCAACCCCTACAGTCACTCTAGCAACAGTGAGTGATATAAAAAGAGAAATAAAAATAAAGGAAGTGATGAAAGGGTGTCAGCGGTCAGAGTCAAATGACCACAGTGTGTTAAACATTAAGTTTAGTTTGTATCTTCAGAGATTTATTATCTTGTCCATTTTTGTTAATTTGGCTGTGTACTGGAGGCAGCTCTTGTACATGTTCTTGTCTTGCACATGTTCTTGTTCAATTCAACACCCTCTATTCTGCATGATAAGCTGATACAGTTCCCCGAGTGAAAATAGTCTTTAATATATCACCAAATGACAAAATACTGTGGCGTGGAAGAGGAAGGAAGACCCGTAAGACTTTACCCCATTACCCCACAGAGCTCAAACAGCCCAAAGGCCACCAACCCAGCTGTGTGTCTCCCAGATGGCAGATCCAGAGTGGTGCCCACCCTCTCTGCATAACCCCTCCCAAGGGAGATGCCCCACCCCTGTCATCCTCGCACACAAGAGAACAGAACCATGCCTACAGGCAGCCACACACACAACCCAGAGCCGCCACAATACTTTTTCAGGTATTTTATTCTAATAGATTAAAATCTAATGATTTTTATGTAATATTGCATACAAATATATTGAATGCATATTTATTATAATGTCAGGCCAGCCACTTCCTGTATGCCTGCCATGGACTCTAATTCAGTGACTCAGAACTGCACTCCTCAGAATTCCCCTGTGCTGCCCCACTGAAACAATGTTATTTGCCCCCATCTGGCTGTAAATATTCTTATATTTATTAAGAATAGCTCTGGATGCTTGACAATTGCATTGTAATGGAGAACCACCATTCTCTCAGTTTGAGCCTCCTTCTCTATTGTGAGCTTAGCTCCACCCTTCCCTCTCTCAGAGCAACAACAGTTCTATTTGTGTCTTTTAAAGGTACACACACACACCTTACATGTATGTACTTAATTCACAAACTGGCTATAAATAGTCAACACTGTCCATAATGTTCTCAGGCAATTGGGTGAATAAATAAACTATTTTTGTTTTTTCAAAACATAAAAATACTATTAATCTTTGGTTAGCACTAGTCTGGAGAAATTGGTATTTGTACTTAACAGCAAAACAAACACCCTCCTCACTCCAGTATGCACAGCACATATATTGGTACGGTAACAAAACTGAAAACAGTGACCACGAAATCCATTCACAGGGGAGCCAGAGGAAATCCTGGCTGTCATCAAACTGAAGGTTTTCATAGGTGTTCCCTGATGCCCACAATTCACATACAATATCATGGAAATCATATTTTAGATTAAGCAAATTGCGAGAGAAAGAGGGAGAGCATGTGGGAGGGGGGATAAGAACACACACAAGCAGAGGCGTGCAGACATAGACATCAGGTGGTGCTAAAGCAACCAACTCTGCCCTTTATCAACCAAAGTGCCCTTTTGAAACTTTGTTTTAAAAAATATATATATTATTATTATTAAGATTTTACTGAGGCCGGTTTGAAATGATCTTTTGAAAACTTGAGCGATTAAAAACGAGTGAAAACAGAATGCCCTGAAATCAGCTCGCACACACCCGACCTCTCTCTTCCTCTGCAAGGCACATTAGATGCGCTGCAGCAGTTCAGTTCAGCGAGTCTTCAGCACAGTGCGCACGGCAACAGATAGGCTTCTTCTCCCCCGTGTCCCATCAGACAACATACACATCATGTAAAATCGTACCGTTTGCCCTCTAAGCCCAACGTGAAATCATTTTGTTGTGCAGTAAAATGTCTCATACAGCACCAAACTACTAAGCATCTTTAGCCGACTGGTCACCAGATAAACTAGCCGCTCTAGCCCAAATCAATGATAGATAACTTTTTTTTATAATGAAGTGTTCCACGTGCGCTAAAAAGTGCCCTTTTTCCCCTGAGCACTTGCCCCCCAAAATGTCTGTGCACGGCACTGCACACAAGTACAATCCCATTTCACCCCGTGGCCCAACCACTTAGCTGTACCACTCTGTTTTGCACATGCTCATCTAGGAGGCTGGAGGAGGGGCCTACACAACCCTTCAAACTGAGATTTTTTCAGAGAACCATTTAAAACAGAGGGCTATAAGAATCACTAGCAAGATGACAGCACAATCAATCACAGAAACCAAAAAATTACATGAATATATTACCATAATTAATTTTTTAAATTAAGGAATTAAGGAAAGGACCCTAGGTAGGTAAACTAGCCAGCCAGTAGGACCACCAGTAATGCATAATATGGGATATGGCTTCACATGTAACAAAACCACTGATCCCACAGGAATGCATCCTCTCTGAGTTTGCCCCACCACAGGTAAACAGCTTAACAAAGAGACAGAAAGAAACACAACAACATCAAGAAATCAAGGCCTCGTCATTTTAATACCAAGAGAACAAAGCAACCACTACTAGGCCTACACCTTCAGGGTTAGAACTTTAGCCAAACGTCTGATCAACGTTTCCACAACGGGAGACACAGCAACGGGAGACACAGCTCAGAAGACAAGGAAAGCGGACAGATCCCTTTTCTTAACAGTGTACAACTTTTTCTGGATCCATAAGCCAGAAGGAGGAACTCATTGCCAGAAGTGCTACCTGGACTACAAGAACAGTAAAAATCCCCTCCAAATCAACTTGACATTTTCTAAATAACCATCACGTGAGACTGAACATCAAACATCTGGGCATAGTTTAGATAAAGTCTATCTCTAGAGAAAATAGGTCCGGACCGTGGGGAGAAACACCAATACAGGGCTCTAGAGAGGGGCAGCGAGACACAGTTGTTGGGCTAAATTACTACAGTAAATTAACTGAGAGAGCAAAACTGGGATCCCAGATATATATATATATAAAAAGAAACAATCGAACAAGGGGAAAAAATTAAAAAAAAAAGGAAAAGAAAAACTCAGTGTGAAATATTTAATTGTGTGAGTATGTAACTATGTGTCAAGAGTGAAATAGTTGTTAAATTGGTTGATTATTAACCTAGTATATCAATTAAATTATTTATTAAACATTCTGCAAATCAAAGAGAACATTCTAAACAAACTTCTGTTTTCATTCTACTATTTGTTCCTAGTTTGTGTGTCTCCTTATTGTGTTTAGTGTAGGATCCTTAAAAAGAAAAAAAAAGAGAAAAATCTTTGCCTGTTGTTTATTTTCCATCAGGAAAAAAAATCTTAAGATAAAAAGGTGAGTATTTTAATGCATTGTCTCAGTGTCTCTCAGTTGCTGCCAAACCCGACCCCGACGCTGCCCCGCTGAAAAGGTGAGTACCAGCAGGAGACCAGAACCAAGCTGCAGCGATCCGGTGGGACGACAAGAACAGAGCCTTCGCAGGTGCCCGGATCTACAACGCAGCGCAGCGGCCCGACTCGCCCATAGCTTCCCACACCTGGAGAAACCCGAGAAAGGCTTTAACGCGCGCTGAAAGAGCGGATCTGAAGTTGAGGACTTTTTTATGTCCTGACGCCCGACATTAAATGAGATAAGCGCATTTTGTTTCAAAAGCTGGGGTCCAGTTACTGCAAGGTGGGTTGAAACTGGCCAAACAGGGACATCTGCCTAGTTCTTCCAATCTGCAATCCTGTAGATGGTGGAGAAGATTTAAACGCTCCTGATCGGAACATAAAAAGCGCGAAAGCGCGATTGGAAGCTGTTTTCCCCCTGCATGCAAACACAGGGAAAATAGCAGCGTGTAAGCAAGAAGATGGAGAGACAGTTCAAGATTGTCTCGACAGTCTGAGGAGGATTCATACAGACTTTAGCGGACTGGATCTACCTGCAGCAAGAGTGAAAACCCCAGATGATGTGAAAATGATGGGTTCGAAGTCTGAAATCCCCAACGCGAAAACAGCGCGGTATTCCAGACAACTGCTTAGCACCACGGAAGACCATGCCAAGCATCAGGAAACCCTGCTCAACACTCCAGCGAAAAAAAAAAGGAAGAGGAAAAGCGGGCAGACACTTTGGATTAAGTCAAGCTGACAATGGGAAAAAAGCAAGTTAAGGGTCGGGGAGGAGGCAGAGGCAAAGAAAGAGAATTTGCAGACAATGGGCCAATTTTCCAGCAAAATGTGGACAAAGGTGTCACATGGGCGGGCAGCAGAGGGGGCAGGATAGCGAAACCGAGATCCACTGAGACAGGAAAAAGGGAAATACTTTCTTCTTCTCCTTATTTTTCATTAGTGCAACAGTTTGCAACATGCCCCAACGTTTAATAGGTCTACGTATGATGAAACTGAAAGTTGGAAAGGATTAAATTTTTTTTACAATTTCAGTGCCCATCAAGTTTTGGCCTTTTTCTTGTACTTTGTATTCTTTTTTTCCTCACTCTTTCTCCTGTCAAATAATCACAAGAAATGATTATGACAAACATATTTTATATTAACTTTTCCATGAAAAGTATTTGAACAAATCCAACAGTCAGTCAACAGGCTTATCAACACAAAAATAACTTTTTTTTTTTACATTTTAACAAAAATAGACAAATTCAATTGTCACGGTCTCGCTCTGTTCCCCTGTGTTTCTCCTGTAATTTTCCGTCACGTGTGTCTAATTTGTAATTTGTCAATAAAGAAACTGCTATAAAATGAATACAATCAAAATGTTCATGTAAATGTTTAAAAAACTTAAAAATAAATTTGATAAAGTGCAAAAAATAATACAGCCATTTTAAATGTTTGTATGGTAGTGTCACGTCTGGTTCCTCTTCCTGTACCTGAACGACCTTGGTCTCACATTGCAGTAGATTTTATGACGGACTTACCTAAGTCTGAGGGTTACACCACTGTTCTCACAGTTGTAGACAGGTTTTCTAGGGGTGTCAAATTTATTCCATTCCCTGCATTACCCACAGCTTTACAAATTGCTCAGGCCATTTACACTCTGGCATCCCTGAGGATATTCTTTTGGACCGAGGTCCTCAGTTTACTTCTAGAGTATGGAAAGCATTCTTTGAACATTTAGGGGTTCATGTTAGTCTTACCTCTGGGTTCCATCCCACTAGCAACGGGCAGTGTGAGCGTGTCAATCAGGAATTAGGTAAATTCCATAGGCTGTACTGTCATAAACACCCTACTGACTGGTCCCAGTTTCTCATATAGGCTGAAATCGCACAAAACTCACTCACTAACTCTGGTCTCAGTGCATTCTAGGGTACCAACCTCCGTTAGCTCTGTGGACAGCCGTGTCTTCTGAGGTTCCAGCAGTTGACGACTGGATGAAACGGAGTGAGCAGGTGTGGGAGGAGACTCACCAGCAGGTTTCGGATGCGTTGCACCAGTATAAGGAGAGGTCTGACAGACACAGAGGCAGTACCCCCCAGTTTCTGTGCCAGTTGTGAGAGGTGCTGGGAGACACAGTCGCTGATCTTCACCTGAGGGGAGTTTTTTCCAAAATCTCAGAAAGAAGAGGAAACATGTCCATTCTCTTTTCCTGTGCCCTTTTTCTCCACAAAGCAAGTTTTTTCTTGAAAGCTTGAACTTTGTCTGCAACAAAAAAATATGTTGCTATTTCTTCCTTAAAGTGAGGTGTTCAGCTGATTTAGCAGTGAAAAAATATCACAGAGCTCATCACTTTATCAACTTTGGGACCAGTCCTCTTGAGAGCCATCTCACCTCACAGTGATAGAGCAGCTGAAGATGATCTGCTTCTATGCCCTCACAAAGCTTGGCAATACATCTGGAGTTGACAGCATTATTTTTGATGTAGTTGATAGATTTCACACTTACATCCATTACCTCCTGTAAGTCTGGTGACATCTTTTTTGCTGCCAGGCTTTCACGATGAAGTAAACAGTGGGTCCACTTAGCTTCTGGTGCACAATCCAGTATCTGCCTGATAACACCATTATGTCTGCCAGTCATTGAGGCTGCGCCGTCACTGCACACCCCCACACAGTTTTGCCAGTCCAGCCCGTTTTCAGTGAAGTAGCTGTCTATACAGCGAAAACATTCCTGAGCTGTCGCTCGTGTTGGGAGCTCTCCGCAAAACAGTATGTCTTCATGCAAACTACTGTCCCACCGATAGCGAACAAAAACTAGCAGCGCAGCATTTGTGACATCAGTGGACTCGTCCAGTTGCACAGAAAAAATGGGCTACCTTTTATTCTTTCCAGAAGCTGCTGCTTTATGTCTAAGGTCATATCTGCAATACAGTTACTCACAGTGTCATTTGAGAGTGGGATGGTCAGCAGCTTTTTAGCAGCAGCCTCACCGATCATCTCATGGACCATATCCACAGCGGCAGGAAGAGCAAAGTCCTCTGCTATAGTAAAGGGATTTTTACTTTGTGCCACACGTCTGGCTACAAGATAGCTGGCTTTTAAAGCACACTTAGAGTTTAGAGTCAGTGACACAACAGACCTTTTCTGCACCTGTAGACCATTTTCTTTCCTCTGGAAAAATTCCACTGACTTCCCGACCAGTGTTGAATGCTTGGTTTCAAGATGCCGTTTCAGTTTGGAAGGCTTCAGTGCTTCGTTCGACATCATTAGTCCACACTCAGCACACTGAGCTCTGGGCTCTACCTCGCTTCCTCCGTTCACAAAATCATATTTAATAAAGTCTGTGTTATATTTTCTAACAACTTTGGCCTTTTTTGATGGGTTACCTTCAATTTTGTCTTCCACTTTTCTCCTAAAATATGCTTCCATTTTCGGCAGTTAGCTAAGGTTCTCCTTCTACGTTTTAAATAAGTTGTTAAACATCTGAGTGACACAGTAGTGGTGAGAAAGTGTATTGCACCCTATGAAAAATCAACGTGGTGCCGCGGCCCTCATGGCCCAAAGGTAAAAACTGTTGTTCTTTTGAGGCCCTCAAGGTGGCCTATGGGTTAAGAATCCCTGCTCTAAAGCACACTCATTAGAAACATGCTGTCTTTGTCTGTCTTAGTTTTAGGTCTGGAAATATTTGTGCTTTTCCACATGCTAAACTTCAAATTTTTGGGTCATTATTTGATCATTTATCTGATGAACCTGGAAATGAATTGATGGAGAAATAACTAATCATGATTAATATCAATATAATGTGCCTTTTGCGGTCGCAGCATAAATTAATTTTAAATATATATATATATTTAAATGATAACAATAAATTATACATTTCAATAGTTTATTTAGCTATTTGTTATTAAAAAATAACATATATATATATATATATATATATATATATATATATTTTTTTTTTTTTTTTTTTTTTTTTTTAAAAGCCTGTCCACCCTGTCATCCTAGGAAAAACTATTTAAAAAAGTATCCTGTGATATGAGTAATCACAACCTTCATACTGTTTTTGTTTTTAAGGGACTGAAAACACTAGCATGGTGTTTTGTGAATAGTATTATTAATTTCACTCAATGTTTCTCATATTTCTCATCCATGTAAAGCTTAAGCTGTCTATTCTAATGCAGTCCAAATCAGGGTAGTTAAAATATTTTTAAATAAACAAAATATTTTTGAATAAGAACCAGAATATGGTCATCATAAAGAATTTAAAAATGTTTCATATTTAGCCATTTTTCAGCCCTCTCATTGTCGTGTTTTGTTTTTTTCCTAATTGTTGCTTTCTTTGTATGGTGGCCACATACAATTTGCACATTACGTGTGAAACATCCTGAAGTGTGGAAACATATTTCCTTTGCCTGTCTAAGACACTGCATGTGGCCATACGCCTTAATCAAATTAATGAGCAATGGGTTATACGTAACTGCAGCCTGCTGTTTTTTGAGAGTAATCTACCTCTCTGATGCACGAAATGCATTAATTTTCTTTTTAATTGTTTAGTTTTGAATTTACATTTTAAGAAATGTTATAAAAAACAACTAGGATATGTGTATTGAAATACATTTACATCTACAATTGCATTTACACAATTTGATCTCTTCTTGTATTGATTCCATTGTGCTCTGGAACCATTAAGTGTATGAGTTTTAAGTACCATGTATGAAATTGTTTCTGTAGAAATTCTGTCTGATATTATTTTAAGACTGTATGTTTATAGTATGCAGCTCTTTCGTTTCACTTCTGCATTTCTAATAGGATGGGCAGCCTATGTTGCATGTGGGTTATTTTTGTTTGTTTACTGATGGCCCTCTTCTCAGAACTGCTCTCTACTTCCTAATACTGCGAAAGCTATTAAGCCAAGCTATGCTTAATAAAGCCTCTGTGTATGCACAGGGGTGTCTGAGTAGAAAATATATAAGAGTTTAGCTTTTAAGTAATTGCCTCTTTGATGCCATTTTAAAATACATATTTACACATAATTATTGGCAGGGTTTCCTAACCTAAAATACCCAAAAAGCTAGTATTTGCAGTGTGCTCACATTTGAACGTTAAATCTTATTAATTTTAAACCCCATGACTCTATCATCTTACACTTATTTTAAATTTTATAAAAGTCTGTCCAAGATTCAGTGGCAAAACATTACTTTCAACTCTGGAACACCAACGTTAAAATTAGTATCACCCTCACTAATGTTGGGTATACACTGTATGACAAGTTTTGGAACCCTTCTTTAATTTTAAAACATCACATAAAATAAAAAGGTACCATGGATGACCCTATAAAAAAAGCAGATAAATATTTGGAAAATCAGGTGATCCTTAACAGGTAATGTCCTAACAAAATTGTCACGTCTGGTGCTGTTAGCTCCTCTGTCCCTTCCACACCCAGCTCTAACGGAGGTTCTCAGGTCAACAACTACATTACCCAGAATGCACCACCCGCTGACATCACGCACTCACCTGATCACGTGACACCTCACCTGCTTCCTCCAGGAAGTCCCGAATACTGATTACTGGCACTATATAAGAGCACTCCACACAAACACCCACGCCGCGTATTGTAGGTTCTCCTCATTACAAAGCGTTACTTTATCTCTTGTCTCAGTTTATCTTGTGTATGACCTTGCTTTTTGTTTTCTCGACGCTGATTATTACCTTTGCCTCTGATATTGGATTGCTTGTGTATTACCTGGACTGTGTTTTCACTACTGCCTCTTGGATTACCTCTGACATTGGATCTCTCGTGTATGAACTCTGGACTGTCTCTCGTTTATGGTATGGTTTTGTCTTCATTGCTCTGGTTATTGGTGATTACCCATTTTTCTGTATTGACTACGTCTTACATCTGTTTATTTTATAATAAACACGTTTTTATCAGTATCTGCACGTGTCTGCATTCTGTGCTCACCATGACAAAATAATAATGCTGATGGGAACTTGATCTTTGGTTCCTGGGACATGTGAGCGCCTGATTTAAACACACAAACACCAGGTAACATCAGTAAATTACACTCATAAAATACGTACTCTCCATCACACTATCACAATGCCGGATGAAAATCACCTGAATGTATGCCTCTTGAAAAAAACATAGATGGGAGGAGGGAATCAACCATAACATTAATGACATCAATGAGCACCTGAAGCTCCCTAAAGTCCCATGCAGCTCAGACAGCAGCAACACAATGAAAATCACATGAAAAAAATTGTGTGGCGTTAGCATTAAAGGGTTCACACGGCGTTAGAATTCAAGGGTTAAAGCTAGGGATTGGGCTGTACATTTTAAAACATGGTCAAAATTGATCGATTGACTATTACAACACTATTTCTGCTGATGTCTTAATGTGAGTTCTAATAGGACACATTTTCAAATAATTAAATAAATAAATAAATAATGCATTATGATGCAAATTTCTTCATGCAGCAATGTTTTAGGCAGATATGTAAATAAATACAGTTGTGGTCTCACATGAGATAAAACTGCTCCTCCTACTGCCATTTAAAAATAACTGCCCTCCAAATAACTCTAAAACAACTCTAAAATACTAAAATAACTTTTAGTTACATCAGTCCACAGCATCTTATTCCAAAATGAAGCTGGCTTGTCTAAATGTGCTTTAGCTTTAGCATACCTCAAGCAACTCTGTTTGTGGCGTGAGTTCAGAAAAGGCTTCTTCTGCATTTCTTTCCTATACAGCCTCTCCTTGTATAAAGTGCACTGAATAGCTGAGCGATGCACAGCGACTCCATCTGCAGCAAGATGATGATGTAGGTCTTTGTAGCTGCTCTGTAGGTTGACTAGGAAAAACATCATCAGTCGCAGCCCAAGTACAGTTCCAATTAGAAGATCGCAGTTAGCCAAGTACACAACTAATACCACCATCGCAACTAGTACTGCCATCGCAGCCTACCTTAGAAGGACACACCTTCGTAGACAGCATCCTTCGAAGGACGCAGCCCCTGAATTGGGACACACTGACAGTGTTTTCTTGTTTAGAAACGTCACTGATACTAGTAAATCACTTAAACTGCTGTGCAAAACTGCTACTGAGAATCTTTAAGATTTTGCATTAAAATAACTAATACTAAACACATAAATGCTATAGTACACCTAATTCACAATTCTTCCCCACACTCCAGTAACAGTCCAAAGCATGTTAAAATCAGAACATTAACACCAGCTGATTTTTTGTTATAAAACCAAGCATGACAAAAATATTGTGGCGTGGAAGAGGAAGGAGGACTCGTGAGACTCATTGCAAGTACTCAACAGCTCTTTATTAACAGGCTTGCCACTCACTTATAGCCTTTAACAAGGCTAGGAGAGCGAAACCCAACTGCCACCACAGCTCAAACAGCCCTGAGGCCACCAACCCAACTATCCCACACAAAGATGGTAGGTCCCCTTAACCCACCCAAAACATACCCCCATAATGCCCCGCTGGCCCCGGATTACCATACCCGCCCCCACAGGCACGCTACAAGCTGGCACACACACACACACACACAGACGCCACAATATGGAGGATAATCTATTGATTAACCTTTATTGATGTACATTAATTATTGCCATTATTTGCAGTGTAGCCAAGCAATAAACACAAACAAAGGACTCAAAAGTGTATCAATAAAATAAAGAGATTAAACACAAAGGAAACCTAACCAGTAGGAAGAGAAGATCTTAATAAACAATTCAAATGACATAGAATCAAATAGAACTTTAGATAAAATGGTACAAAGTAATATGTAAACAAATGAAAAAAAGAAAAACAATCACAAAGAGATAAGATATAACCAACAAAAATTTATTAAAATCAAATCACCTAATTAAAACCAACATCTGTTGTAGGCTGAGTGGAGACAGTTCTAAATAATCAAATCATCAAAATATTTGACTTTGGTAACATGAGGCACATTTCCTAAAACTTTGGTAAAAGTATACAAATTTAAATTATCATTGTTATCTTTTTCTTTTAACATTTGTTTATTAAACAGTAGTATATATGTATTCAACATTTACAGATAGTACAATGTACCTTCCCTAATTTAACTCACAAACAATAAACCACCAATTAACCTTACTCCCCCACACTTACTCCCCCACACACACCCCCCACCCCCCACACACGCACACACACAAACCCCCACCCATCAGGATCTAATATCTTACCCAAAAATTGGTAAGTTTACTACAGAGGACAAGGCTATGTAAAGGAGTGGCCTCTTCATATTGACATTTGTCACAGATAGGAGACACCTCTGGAAAAATCTTGTGTAACTTACTTTGCGAATAGTGTAACCTGTGCATAATCCTCAATTGTATTAGGGAATGTCTTGTATTTGCTGAGCATGTATGAATGCCTTCCAAAGCCTCTTCCCACAGATCCTTCTCTATATGTAACCCAAATTCCTGCTCCCACTGTTCTTTAAAGGTATCAGTGGATGGTTTAATATGACTTAGCATGATATAGCATGATTTGCCCAGTCACACAGTTTGAAAAAATTATCGAGAACGCTATGCTTGGCTTTTTCAAAATTAGGTTGGTGTTTCCTTACAAAGTCTCTGACATGCAGGTATCTGAAAAAGTGACTAGAGGGTAGGTCATATCGACTCCGAAGTTGTTCAAATGAAGCAAAATTGTCCCCCATGTAGAGGTCCCCAACTGTGTGGAGACCTAAACACTTCCACTGTGTAAAGGAAGCATCTAAAATGGATGGGGTAAAAGAAGGGTTCTTAGTGATAGGTAAATATTGAGACAATGTTTCTTCCTTAAATAAAGATTTTATCTGTCGCCAACTCCGAATTGTGTTATGGATCAATATATTACCATTATAAATAGATTTATTCAAGGTTGGGGTCATTAAGTTGGGGTAGAATTATTGCACTGATTTCATAGGGGAAGCAATCTTGTCTCTCCATTGCGATCCACTTAGGATGTACATATGTGTGGTCTAACCATATACAGATAATTTTGAAGAACGCAAGCCCAGTGATAAAACATGAAATTCGGGAGGGCCAACCCACCCTGAATCTTTGATTTACATAAAGGTTATTTGATAATACGATGAACTTTATAATCCCATATGAATGGAAGGATAATTGAGTCCAAACGCTTAAAAAAAGCCTTTGGGAGAAAGATGGAAATATTCTGAAATAAATAAGTATTTGTGGCAAAAAGACCATCTTTATAGCGTTGACTCTGTCAACCATGGAGATAGGAAGGCATTTCCAAAATTGAATGTTACCTTGTAATTTGACCAAGAGAGGAAGAAAGTTAGCTTTAAATAGAGATTTATAATGTTTCGTGATGACTATTCCCAAGTATGTAAATCTATTCAACGTTATCTTAAAAGGGAAATATTGAACATCTGAGACATCATTTAATCTGATTGGCATAAGTTCACTTTTAGACCAATTTATTCTATAGCCAGAAAACTGACCAAAATGTGAAATTAGTTCGAGAAATACTTATTGTATCTCCCGTGCTATAACCCTGAATATCAGTATTACAACGAATGGCCTGGGCTAGAGGTTCTAGGGCCAAAGCAAACAACATGGGTGAAAGCGCACACCCCTGTCTCGTGCCTCTGTGTAGATGAATTAGGGAAGACAATTTTTTATTTGTGATTATTCTAGCCTATGGGTTATGATACAGGATTCTTATCCAGGATTTAAATTTATCACCCACTAAAAAAAACTGCAAAAATGTATGTCCACTCTAACTGATCAAAGGCCTTTTCTGTATCAAAAGAGATAACTAAATCATCCTTATCGCCGCATTGGGAGTAGATTATGTTAAAAAGGCCCCGCAAATTATAAAAAGCCTAATTTTTTTATCATAATTCAGGAGATAATACATTTTCCTGATTATTTTTATGTAAACACCATTTTACTTGACTTACTATCTTTATCTATCTTTGACAGTGTTGTGTAAACTAAGATTTTTCAAATTGATGTTTCATTTCATGATGTCTCTTAATATTAAACTCCTTAATTACGGCAACTTTTAGACTCTTTTGCCCTTTTTCTGCGCTAAAACTGAACACTCTTGCTACTTTTAGACTCTTTGGCCCGTTTTTCTGCGCTAGAACTGCGCACCCTCTCTGCTTTTAGACTCTTTGACCCGTTTCTGACACCTAGCATTCAAACTTTGAATCTCACATTATAAAAACCTGCTTAACAGCGGGCCAACTTTCATTCTATGTCTAAAATACCTCGCAGGCCGCTCCAAAAAAGGAAGCGGGCCGTAGTTTGGAAACCCCTGGTCTATAGCATCCTTCCCTTTATTAGGGAGCACCGTAATTATGACTTCATTGAGTGTGGGAGATAAGAAGCCATTTTCCTTTGCTTGTAAATACATCTTAAGTAAATAAGGAGCAAGAATTTCATTAAAATCATTCAAATTTAGGGTAAAAGAAACAGGGCTATGATCTGATATAACAATATTATGATATTTCACATTAGTAATAATGTTTGGAGTCCACTATAAAATAATCAATTCGAGAATATACATTATTGACGCTGGAGTGGAAAGAATATGCTCTATTTATAGGGTTCAAAACTCTCCAAACATCAACTAAATTAGAGTTTTTTATAAATTCTTTTAGAAGTAAATTTGAGCTTGATGGTGTAACCTTACTGGATGATGAACAATCCAGATGTATGTCTAACACAGTATCACCCCAATAATTAAATTGGACTGTGAAATATCCGGGATCTGATTGAGGACATGCTCATAAAAAGAAGGAGAGTCCACATTTGGACCATAGATATTATTCAGTGTTATGGGTAATTTTTACAACTCCGCCTGAACTATCACATATCTTCCCTCCCTATCTGCAATTGTCAATTTATGAACAAATGGAACACCTTTTCTTATGAGTATAGCTGTACCCCTTGCTCTAGATGCAAATGTTGAGCTATAAACCTGTCCAACCCACCTGGCTCTTACTTTAATGTGTGTATTTCTATTTAAATGGGTTTCCTGGAGGAATATAATATCACTGGACAACGACTTAAGATGTGCTGTTATTTTTCCCCTCTTCACTGGTTGATTCAAGCCTTTAACATTCCACGAAGTAAACCCGATTTTCATCCCTTTCTCCTGTTTTGTTAGATCTTGCATTCTGACTGTCTATTGTATCATATGTAAATGAGCAGTGTAAAATGTATAGTGGAAGTCCCAAGTCCACCCTCCCCTCCCTAAAGCTGTCTTGCCTATACTAACCCAAAACAAAGTAAGGCGCGACCCCATCTGGGAAGTACAGCAACAACCCACAAAAAAAACAGAACTACAGAAAAAAATGACAAAAAATTACTTCCAAGCTAAGTCTAGTACAGACTCCTAAACAGCTCTGTATATAACAAACTGTAAAACCCACCACCATAATTTCCAAATTGGCCACACCATAACATATGATAAAAAGCCTGGGTGTAAGAAATATATAACGCATTACCCCACCTAGAAAAAAAGGGAGACCTCCCAAGTCAACATATGTATGAAACGCATAAAACTGTGAATGAGCGTTCGTTCAAAACAGTCAGGAAACAGTAGGGAAAAAAAGGTTAGAGCACTCATGCGCAAATAAAGATGCTCACCCCCTTAAACGCAGATCTATTAACTGATCATTAATATATTCATTTTGCTAGCCTTGTTAGGACCTGGACCCGACGTCGCCGAACTGCTGGTCCACAAACTTTTTTTTGCCTCTTTTGGATCCTTTGGTGAGTGCTGGCGAAATAATTCAGGTGAGACAGACGCAAACGGTGCTCAAGCAACCTCCGCCAACCCTCAAGATTTTTCTTGAGGGTTTTTTGTTGCTTGCATGGGAATCATTGCGTGATTATTATAATTTTCGTAACTATTTATTAATTTTCAGGAGCGGAACTAAATGTTAATGTGGGTCCGCTCCCGCATCCCCTGGATTGATTAAATTCCCGCTCCCCGCAAAAAACAATTCAGTTCTGTACCGCGCCGCAACCTATTCTGACGGACCTCTACAGCCTACCACGCCATCGCTCAGAAGCGCTCCCCCCCGAGTTATCATTGTTATCAAGTGTGACACTCACAGTGTTAATTATTACTAGAAATGCTGATTAAACACAGGCCAGTTTGCAGTGTATATTTTTCAGTTGACAATTTTACAAATGCTGGTGGAAAAGTTCTGAAAACCACGGGTGACATTTTATTTGGATAGTCTGTTATAGATGCCTCATGGATGCTCAACTAAAATTCAACTGGATGTCTATTAAATGCAACTGAACTTATATAATTCTCCACAGAATTTAACTCTGCACCTAACTCTAAGCCTTTTTAAACATATCATACAATAATAAATTCAATTTATCAATCAAACCTTATAATTAATTAATGTTAAATTAATACATTTTTTACACCTCTATTCAGTAGCTATTCTGTTGATCAGATGTTTAGTTCAGCGACTAAAATGTTCTACTTGACTTTATTGACTACAGACAATTTATCACTTTAAATGCTGATCTTTTAAAAACTATTTCAGCAAACTATTTATTGACATATGTTTTTCTTTCAGGCCATGTTTAGGTTTCTAGGAAACGATCATTAATGACCAAGATAATCACCAAGAACAATATGAACTATGGCCACAACAGAAATGGAAACCTTCAATTGTGCTATGTATTTTACACTGGTAAATGCTGTATGTGATTGTGTTGTGCCATATAATTCCCTAAAAAGCGCATAGTAGGTTAGTAGGTTGTCTCTTGATGGGCGCTGCTTTTCTTCTTCTACAGACTTACTGTTTCTTCCTGATTGGCAGTGCTGTATTGAACTATGGCAGGATCTGAAACAAAGATAAAGAGATAGAAGGGAAAAGCTTTAAAAAAAAAGAAGAAAATATTCACACACATACTCAAAAGTGAAAACGTTCTGGTTGATTGATTTGCACAATACCTTTGCGTTTCTTGAAAAGAAATCGTGCGGCAAACACAATGTGGAATACAAGAGTAGCCACCACAGCAAAGGGGAAGTAGGTCAGAGACTGTTTCACATGTGGAGCTGCACCTAAAGACAACCACAGCACCCAGAGTACATCATATACAGCAAATTATTGTATCTAATTATCATTCGGTCAATACAAAAGCTTCACTTAGAATCCCAATGTTGTGTTATGCAGCCCACACATTCATAATCTTCAACTATTCATATGATTTATAGCATACATAGTGTATACAAACATACCCTAAACAAGGCTTGTACAATTAGAGCTGTGTATCGGCAAGCACATGGAAATACAAAATGAACCTCTGGCTAGCACAGATCTTTGCATCTAAACTATTCATTTCTGTGTCCTTGAGTTTTCATACAATGTTGCAAAAGATTTAGGTGACTCTTATCTGGGGTGCTGTTAATTTACAGTTTCTGAAGCTGGTAAGTCTGATGAACTTATCCTTGGCAACAGAGGTAACTCTTGCAACTGCACTTGAGGATGCTTTCAAAGTTCTTGAAAATGTTGAATTGATTGACCTTCTTAAATAATTATTTCCATAATATACAGCTATTTAACTCTACCTCTTCACAACACAACTGATGCTCTCAAGCACATTAAGAGGCAAGAAATTCAATTAAGATTAGTTAACTAAAAGCCATTCCAGGGGACTCTACCTCATAAAGAGTAAGAAAATGTGCCAAGATGTCTTCTAAGCAAGAGGTGCTACTTTAAAGTATCTAAAATATAAAACATACATAAAACACAATTTTGTTTACTGAATAATTACATATGTTTTGCTTCATATTTTGGATGACTTTAGAATTAATCTACAATATTATTTGATTTGTTGTTACCTTGTGGTGTGTGTGTGTGTGTATGAAGCTGTTGGCTGAAAATTTCTGGTTGATGGACTGTTTTCTATGGAGTCAAAATAGGGCTAAATGTTTTGAGAACCAAAAGTATAGTCTATAACCGAGAAATTTTAATTTGGAAACATGATATCATGATATTAATGATATCAATAATTTTAAAATCAGGGTTGTAAACAGAATATTTAATATTGAATAGAGAGTTAAATATTCCATTTTTTTCACAGTTATGCTTCTCTCTGTCTTGCTTTCAGTTTGAGAACTTTCTCGCATTTAGGTTTGTTTTTAGTCGGCTGCTGAAAATAAGCCCCGCCCATTAAGGTCATTCCACTCGCTTACCTTAGCAAAAACCACAACTTATGGCTTTCACGAGTTATAAGTCGCAAGCTTTAGCTGACGTAAGTGAGTGGAATGACCTTAATGGGTTCATTTCCATCAGCCAATGACTGAATGAAGGTAAAACACAAAACAGAAAACTAAACTCTCTATTCAATATTAAATATTCTGTTTACAAATATGAATTCTTGATATCGATAAAAGTCCTTTTTTTTTGGTTATGGATTATACTTTTGGTTCTCAAAACATTTTGATTCCATAGTTTTCAGTTCAGCAGTGTTATACAACTTTAGCACTGAGGTGTTTAAAAACTCTAGCAGCACCGCTGTGTCAAACCAGCACAACACACACCAGAACTAAAATCTCCACCTGATTTTTAAATACTTATGAAATTATCAACCTGCCCTCAATTATAAGTGAATAATTCAGCTTGCAAAATTGAAGAATGTAAACATTACACACCAACATTTGAAGTTGTTGGTTGGATGGTTGTGGTTGTTGGTTGGATGGTTGTGGTTGTTGGTTGGATGGTTGTGGTTGTTGGTTTTGGTATGACAGTCACTGGAAACAGATGACAAAAGCATAACAATGATTTCCAATTATAAAGTGAATTAACTGCTGCTTGGCTTGTGGTAATGTGGGAGACAAAGGATGAGTAGTTATAGAGACATAACCTCGCAAACCATTAAATACATTTAAAGTCCTCTATAAAATTCAAATATGTGTGAGGGATATACCTTTTAAAGTTGAAGGAACCATGATCATGTCATCTTCCCTGACATTACACATGTACCTTCCTCCATCCTCTTCAGTCAGGTGTGGTATGAATACAGAGAGATTCCCTGGAGAGTGATTGTTAAACAGCTGAACTGGTCTTCTAATTTCGTCTAAACCATCCAAATTTATAAATGCTGAGCCACCGTTTATGTAATGTATACTCCAGTAGAATTTCTGTGGCCGGTAACAGGAGCAAGGCAGCAGTAAAGAGTCTCCAACGTATGCAGTAATGTCCATGTTCACTTCACTTCTGCAGCCTATAAAAAGAAACAGACAGCATATTCAATATTCATATTAATATACAGCCAATCCTGCATTTCAGACTGCCAAAACATTCCCAAAAATGTTGGGTTGGGAGATAATTTAGGAGAAAAAAAAAAAAGAGTGTGATTTAAAACAGTCAACAGATGAGTGCAATTGTAATTTTTTTTTTTAGATAAAAGCAGAATCTATTTCTGGCTGAGCACTTGAGAAACAACGATAGATAGAGGATCTTCAGTTTGTAACAGATGTATTAGAAAAGTATTGAAATATTTAAAACCAATGTCCCTCAATAAAAAATTGGAAGGGATTTCCAAACATAGTGTATAATATCATGAAAACACTCAAGGAATCATGAGTATTTTCAGTGTATAAAGGGAAAGGGCGCAGGCCTGAACTGAACACCTGTGATCTCTAATTCCTCAGATGCACCACATCAAGAACCGTCGTTTTACAATAGCTGATGGAACCACATTTTTCTACATTCAAAAATACCAGTTAAAACTTGACTGTGGAAACAGAAGCTTTGGGCCCTATATTATACTCTGGGCAAGATGTGTTGCGATGCTCATTGCTATGGTACACCCATCAAAAATCTATTTTCGTGCCTGCACTATTACATTTCTGGCATATTGCTGTCTTGGCAGCCTCGCACACTCAGCATGCCTGCATTGCCAAGATAGCAAAGAAGCGTCTGGGTTCAATTCAGTCAGGGATGCACCTGTGTTTTCGGCTGCCGAGATGTACATCCCCACTTATAATACACACAAGGACACAGCAGTGCACAAACCGAACTTTTTACATCAACAGTAAACAGAATATAAAATAACATTGCTGTTCCCGTAAATGACCTGCTTGTGCACCTTCACAGCATAAATGCACAGGTCATTTTCCTCTGCTGAGATGCAGAGAAGCAATCCGCCATTAAAATATCAATACTCCAAAGTCAGACTGGCAACTGGCTCTTTAAAGGAATAGCAAGTGACATGTTGATACGGTTTATTTCACACTATGCCTAAAACACACCCATGATTAATTAAAATAACTAATCAATGTAATCCCTGTTTCATTTGTTCATTTGATATTTAATTGAGAAAATCGGGAAAAAAACAAAAAAAAACATTCATTATCTAATCTTTTGTTTTTTTGAAAATCAAAATCGTAAAATCAAAAGAACAATTTATGATTTCGTTTTTGAATATAAAACCAAATAATAAAAAAGGTTCTGTATTTTCTATTTCTTATTTGATGATCCAAACAAAAATTAGATTTTTTTTATTTGCATCATCAAATAAACAGAAAGTACAAGCCGTTTGGTTTTATATTCAAAAACGAAATCATAAATTGTTCTTTTGATTTTACGATTTTGATTCTCAATTGAATATCAAAGAAATGAATGATACATGGGTTCATGTCTTTTGTGCATTTTGAGCTGTGTAAGGCTTATTTTTTGTGTCCTCATGATACCAAACACAAACGGACATGCCTAAATCAAGTTATGCCGTGCTTTTTTGATGGCTTGCTGATAGATCCATAAAATAGGGCCCCTATTGTTAACCATGTCCAGAAGTGGATTGAATTTTTCAGGGTGTAGAGGCTTCAGGGATGGACCATCACCCAATGAAAATATTGTCTGCCTGCAATTGTAAGCTTTCCTCCCATAGAGAATGTGTGGTAAAGGAGAATGCAACAACCCTGTTCTGTAACGCACCTTAAGATGCTCAATGCCGAAACATGTTCAAGTGTTGCGAGAAGAGTAATAAATGCTAAGATTTGTTAAAACATGAAATATTACATAATATTTAATTATTTGCACAAAGGGGCATAGCAGCAAATTCTTGGCCCTGTACACTCTCAATGTCAGTGGGCCCCTGTCAATGCCAGTATACAATGAATGTGAGCAAAAAAAGGGGGGAAAAGGGGTATTTATAAAAAAAAGCATTAATAAAGTTTTAAGCTACAATCTCTGGCAAAAATTTACAACAAATATTATAAATCACAATATTTTTGATTGATATTGAGATCACAGTTATTTAACATGATTATTCATTGACTTTGGAAACATTATGCATTTATTGAGCATTGATTGCTTTTAAGCACTTCACTGCACTGCACAGGCTTTTTACCAGACAAAAATAATAAATTGCTTTATTGCCTAATATATTACTACACTAGTGTGCACTTGCACCTACAGTGATATTGGTAGGTTTACATTTACATTAAAATATCTTTGATAAATAAATATTTACTGATATATATTTCAGTAATTCAGTTGAAAATGTGAAACTCATATATAATATAGATGTATTAAACACAGAGTGATCTATTTTAAGCATTTATTTCTTTTATTGTTGATTTTGGCTTAAAGCCAATGAAAACCCAAAAATCAGTGCCTCAGAAAATTTGAATATTATATAAGACCAATTGATACTTTTGGCAGTGTGGGCAGTTTGCTAAGTCCTGCTGGAAAATGAAATCTGCATCTCCAAGTTGTCAGGAGAGGGAAGCATGAAGTGCTGTAATATTTTGTGGGAAAACGCTGCTCTAACTTTAGACTTGATAATAAAACACAGTGGATCAACACCAGCAGATGACTTGACTCCCCAAACCTTCACTGATTGGTGGAAACTTCACACTAGGCCTCAAGCAGCTGGACTGTGTGTCTCTCCACTCTTCCTCCAGACTCTGCTTCCTTGAATTACAAATGAAATGTGAAATTTACTGATGATCAGGGATGGTTTGGAGAGTCATGTAATCTGCTGGTGTTGATCCACTGTGTTTTATTTATGGAGAAACCTTTTTTCACCTCCAGGAGGGGGCCCCCACAATGTCCAATATGTTGATGTTATCGATATATTTAAAAGATATATAATACATTGGAGAGCCCAATTCAATAATAAAAACATCACAAAAAAAAAAAAAAAAAAATCAGGATTTTCTTGGGGCCCTCTCCTTACTCAGGCCCTAGGTACGAGGTGTTTTTCTGCATACTCATTCTTAGTGTTACCTAGAGTGCTGCCAAAAAGCTCTGTCTTGGTCTCATCTGACCAAAGCATAAATTCCTCAGTTAAATCCCAGTACCGCTTGGAAAATTTGTTAAGGGTGCCAATAATTGTGGAACAGGTATTTTTATGAAAAATAATTAGTCTGATTTTTTTTTGAAGGTTGCTTTTTTCTATTTTTTATTTTCAGAGTATGCTTCTGCAATAAAAATACATTCATTTTAAGGCTTGGGTGCCAATAAAAATGGAGGGTGCTGTAATTTAATGTGATCATTTTCATCTGTAGTCCCTGTTTAGGTTATTATAGACTTAAACAATATTACACACAATAACCCAAACCACAAAAAAAACTCAATAAATATATAACTATGTACTAAAGATAACATCGTATCACCGTTCTCTTGGAAGAAGCCGAAGGGGGGAACTGTGTCTAATTCCTACAGGAGCATCTACCCCGGTGGCTACCCGCGCTAACAAACAAGCACATCGAAATTTAGAGACCGGACCGGTAAGGCGAGAGGGTTTTTGATCTGATCTTCAAACTGCTCAACTTCAAGGACAAAGAGTTAATCCTTCAAGCTGCACAGTAGAAGAACTTGCTCATCCTGCACGGCTCGGACCAGATTAGTCTGTTCCAGGAATTTTCACTTGAAACTGCTTAGCGTCGTAAGGCTTTCCAGTTTATTCGAAAAGGCTTGAGAGACTTATCTATCCCCAGTTTCCTCCTCTTTCCATCTACGTTGAAGGTTCTCCGCAATGGGAAAGCAGAGTAAACACACCCTCGCTAACTGTTCTTATTCTTAAAAAAAGATAAAGACCCACTTCAGTGTAGCAGCTATAGACCTATTGGTCTTATAAATTCTGATTTAAAAATTTACGCTAAAGCCTTTGCCTTCCAACTGGAAGCCTATATGGGGGCACGTATTCATCATGATCAGACATAGGGAGGCTATGCCATATAATTGATAAAGCTGGTTACAATGAATCTGGCGCAATTTTATCATTGGATGGCAAAAAGGCTTTCGATCGCATTGAGTGGAAATACTGTAATGAATGTGGAGGCGGGGCTTCGGATGGGAGCGAGGCTGCACCTGGGAGTAATTAAGAGGGAGCGCGGGAGACACAAATAGAGTCAATGCTTGGTGTGAGCGCAAGAGAGCAGATGTAAAAGTTTGGTTCTGGTGCAGGAGGGTGTAGTTCGCTGCTGGTAGAGCAGCCAAGCAGCCGGCGATGAAGCTAGAGAGTCAGGGAGCTTAGTAGTTCCGGCGCTAGGAGGGGAGGAAAGGCTACCTTCTGTAGTAAGTAAGGCTGGGGTTTAGGGACTGCGCCACGTGTTTGGCTCACCACTATAAATCCCCATTGATCACTAGAGAAGCTGGCAAAGCTTAAGTCCGACCTGCATGCTCAGACCCCGGGCGAGTTAATTTATTTTATATTGTCCTTTTATATTGTTTTGTTAGTGTTTATATGTGTTTTACATGAGTAAATGAGAGTAGGGGGAAGCTACTGAGAATGAGCTTTGTAGTGGTGATTCCTGAATCTAGCGTGAATATGAACTCTGTGTCTAGTCTATGGGGTGTTTTTAGATTGCTGTGATTTCTGTGGCTGGGTTATTTGTATAAGCATTAACTCATCCCTAATTGTGTGTGTGGTTGTTCCAACCGGACCACACCGGGTTATCAAAGGTGGTGGCAGCATTACGCTATCTGGCTTAGGCCAAGTTTATTACAATATTTATGGGCTGTATTACATAAATTTGGATTCAGTTCAGGATTTATTAAAATTGTATCTACTCTGTCTTGCAGTCGTCCAGACAGGCAACTGTCGCTCAACACCTTAGCAAGGTTGTCCGCTAAGCCCCTTTTTATTTATGTCAGCTTTGGAACCTTTGGCTCAAGCAGTTCGCCAAGTTGAAACTATAACACCAATCACCATAAATAATACAGAACACTCTATTGCTTTATTTGCAGATGACGTTCTCTTTTCATGTATGACAAACAAATCACTTCCAAATGCATTATCATTATTTACATCCTTTGGTCAATGTTCAGGCTATAAAATGAACTGGCAAAAATCTGTTATAATGACCTCCAGTCCACCAATAAGTTAAAACTCACTCAAGTATCGCTAAAACTTTCTAAAACTGGATTTACCTACTTAGGAATTAAAATCAAACCATCACTGACAGACCTGAGACAATTAAACTATTCTGAACTATTCTCTTAAATCAATAAAAGCAAACTTAGAGAGATGGTCTAGGCTATCTTTGTCACTCCAACACTCCTGTGTTAATTTTTAATTTACAATGATCCCCCTAGCTCCTCCAACAGATTTTTTTATTAAATCCCTTCTAGTTATTCTCAACTTTTATTTGGGCTCGCAAGAGACCCCATATTCGTTTCTCTTCTTTGCAAAGGCCAAAGAAATTGGGCGGCTTAACACTGCCGAATTTTGAACTTTATTATCTATCCTTTGTAAAGAGTCTAAAATTCCCTGGCGTACTATTGAAGCGGCCTTAGTTAAACCTCATTGTCTATATGATATTCCATTTTCATCTAAGAATCTCAGATCAGCATCTATTAAATTTGACCCTATTATTAGTCACTCTTTATGGGTCTGGCAGAAAATTAGATCTAAATATATTAAAGTTCCTCCATTTACCTCATTCTCTCCTTTACGGCATAATTCAGAACTATTATTGGGGGGTCAGCCTTTGTGGAATGGTGTCTGGTTTTTCAAAAAGACCCTAGGTGATCTGTTTGATCATGAGGGCATGCGCTCTTTCCAAGACCTAAAAAGTTCCTTCTCTCTCCCAGATCAAACATTTTTACCTACAAATTCGTTCTGTATTTCATGCATGTGGAAATTCGCTGGATGCTTCTATGTTGTGCACACATTGCACAAGTATTTACTCCCAGGCAGTGGGATGATCTCTGTATAACCACCTGTGCTCCCAAATCAGACAGAAACCTGCGATATCTGCAACTTGGGAGAGGGAGCTGCAGCTAAACAATCCACCTAACTGGAACAGGATTTGGGATGAAGCTCACACCTGATGCTTACTGTCACCTCTGTGCTAATAATCAAATTGAAATGCATATGTTTTGGGAATGTCCTATTATTTATAAGTTCTGGTGTAATGTAGCTTCTGTGTTAGTAGCTCTAAACCTTCCTGTTTCTCCTTCCCCAACACTTTCCTCTGAATGATGATTCTATACTGCAGCTACAGCTTCCTCATCGCAGACTTCTACTTGCTGCTTTAACAGCAGCAAAAAAGACAATTCTCCAAGCTTGGTTTAATCATGCTCTTGCACTATGTGATACTTTAATGTGGAATGTACTATATATTGCTATCCATGAAAAAATCCTGTGCTAGATTTCAGGGTGCATCAAAGAAAACAATAAGAAACTGGTCTTCAGTTATTAGTCTTACCAGAAATCTTATGTAATGCACTATTTCTACTTCTCTGTATTATGTTTTTCTCTCTTTACTGCTGTAATCACCCTCTCCCCACAATACAAATAAAAAGTTATTGCCAAAAAAAACTATGTACTAAATAATACAGAGACCAAAAGTTTCCTTTGTGTTGTCAATCTGGCCTTTCTTCTCGTTAAGCACATGATATGCCAGGAAATGTTACTTTTTTCATACAGATCTACTGCAGCAACTTCATTAGAAACTTCTGCATTCAAGCTGGTGTTCAGTTAAAGACTGCAGCACATAATAATGTGTTTTCACTGTCATTATACTTCAATGATACTTCAAAAGCCAAGTCAAAGCAGCTATGCTATGTTTACTCAGTGCATTTCCTGAAAACCTGAGGTAAAATGTGTAAAGTACCAGCCAAGGTTTGCACACAGCAAATTATAAATTAATACTGAAGTCATCCAGATTATGAAGGAACATGTAAGGAATTATACAGAAACTTAAAATTGTTAAACAAACCAAAATACTTTTAGGTGTCTCTTATCTGGGGTTCTGTTAACTTGGTGGTTCCTATGGATAGTAACTCTAATGAACTTATCCTGTGCAACAGAGGTAACTCTTGTTCTTTCTTTTATGGGGCAGTCCTGATGAGTGCCAGTTTCATCGTAACATTTTGATGGTCTTTGCACATTTGATTGAGGATACTTTCAAACTTCTTGAAATTTTTAGGATCAACTGACCTTCATTTCTTAAAGTATTTTTTTACTGAGTTCAGTAAGTATTGCTTTAATATGGATAAAAAAATTACACAAATAGGAGTTTTCACCTCACAGCTGATGCTCTTAAACACATTAAGAGGCCAATAAATTGAAGTAATAAAAATATTTCTACTTTTGTAGGTGTCTGTCAAATATGTGTAACAAGCAGGTTTATATTGCATATTATTATAATACACACTAATAGAATGGCACATTCTATTAGTGTGTATTATATTAACATGCAATATAATATATATTATATTGTAAATCCTAACTGCTGAGTGTGTTGTATGTGGTTATAAGCAGACATTTTTAGAAAAAAATTCTATGCAGCACCAAAATCATGTTTTTTTTAGAAGTCTGTCATTGTAACAAAAGAAACATTGTAACACACATTCAAGCTGAAAACCATTGATCTGCCATAATGATATACCTAAGGCCTTCATAACCAGCTGTGCCCAGTCTCCTTAAATGCAGGATGTCACACTTAAATGCACATACTCTTTATACATGAATACACCAGCAGATCTGAAAAGATTGCTAGGCTAGCAAATCAAGTACTATAAATGTTCTCATAGAAATATTTCTGTACTTTTAACTATCTAGTACTGTACACATTATTAAGGCCATACAAAAACATTAAGTGGTTTGTTAATGACTTTTTTCCATTGATAAAGCTCAAACTTTGACTGAAGATTATCTCCAAAAAATGAATGTAAGTATTACCAGTTTTTCACGTCATTATATTTAAGGGAGTGGTAAATTGTAAATATATATAAGTAAATTATTATACAAATAAATAAAACAAAAAATTATCATAAGACTGCCCTAAAATGTCATCAATGATCAAATATATACTGTTGTGTGTGAATATGTCATTGACTAAATATGTGCTACAGCGCAATCAACTTTTGTTCAGAACCAGTCCTTTATATCACTGGTAATGACGCGTCTCCTCTCACTCATTCCCGCAGCTTCACAGTGCTGCTTTAAACAGACTTCAATAGTGAAGCAAAGAGTGCAGCGAAACGAGACGAGTCATCGGATTAATGCTGAGCTTTGTCCCGCCCATCGGACGCTGACTGTCTCTGGGGGTTTATGGGGCAGTGGGCCGGCCTCGGCTGGCCCGGACGCTCAGCTTCTGCATTAACTTTCATTCTGTTCTGAGTTAAACCGGAGACTTTTCTAATCCTCTTATTTGCATTTTCTTTGTTAAAAACTACTAGCGACGAGCTTCTATTTCTGGTGTTTTTTTGTCGCTGCTTATGTTTGAAGACTGACTCCTATCACTCTTTCTGACTTACATCACTTTTTCTGACTTCTGTCGCAGTTTCTGTGCAGTGGGTGCTGCTGAGCCCCTCCACCGTCACAAAGCCCTCACAGGCGGACACACTTCACACTAACCTCACACTAACCTGCACATATTGGCAGACGGTTTTAATGTTTTGGACCGGATTTGGGCGAAACAATTGATAGTCTTCCTTACGAAGAAAAACTTAACAGTTAAACAGCAGGACAGATCAACTGCTCAGATTAATTTAGTGCAAAAGGTGGGGAAAAGTAACAGGTATTTTCAGCTGTCCTGGTATGATAAAGTGAGCTGGCGGACTGGAAGTGCTGTAACAAATAAAATGTACTGTTGGCCATGCCTCTTGATGAATCTCAGGAGGGTAGAATTTACGTATAAATAAATTGAGTGGGCCGAAAGTGAGCTTCCGCTCCTTGTAAGACCAGCATCCGCCACTGATCATGTCATATAAGTTTTTTGCTTAAACTAAATTGGTACAAATTCATAATCTGTTGCCTGGGGCATTGTTTTCTGATACACTTTTGCCTCAGTTGTATTTTTTTAATCCATTCATGATGTTAAGATATGCAGAAACTTCAACATTTATTTGCCAATGGACAGTTTTATTACTATTTTACCATAATCACTATTAACATATTTTCAGAATATAATTTAGAAGACACACGTGAGATCAATGGCTATATTATGATATTTTGTGGCCTCTGTTCATATCACTACAACTGAAGATTATGTGTCTCTATCACAAACCATATCACACCAAGCCATGCTGACACTGTTAAACTCTCAACAAGTGAAATTCAAAACAGTATATAAACGCCTCACTATTTTTAAGAATGGCATATAGACTTTTTATAAGTACAAAAAAACTATATAACATCAGTAATGGGCATTGTTACTCAGTTTAAGAGCAAAACACAAGACTAATAATAAATATTAGATTAAACTAGGAAAGAAATAGCGGTGAACTCACCTTCAGTGACATGAAACACCGTGAGGAGAAGAAAAAGACACAACTCCATCCTAACTGAGGACTAAACTGCACTCTAACTGAAGACTAAACAACACTCATTAATTCAAGAGGCTGATGAGAGCTTCACACACTCTATCATGTCTATCATGTCTGAACATGGTAATCACACTTTCCATGCAGCATTTCACTGACGATTCACACATTACCAACCCCCACATTAACTTAAGCAACAGTGAGGCCCATGTGAGATATAAAGGGAAATAAAAAAAATGAAAGGGATTAAAGTGTGTTAGCAGTCAATAGTCAAATAACTACAGTGTTCAAGAACATTAAAGATTCTTATCACCTCATTGCCTGTTTAGTTTGTATCTCCAGCCAGTCATTATCTTGTACATCTTGAATATGTCTTGTTTATGTCTTACATGAGTTCTTGTTCTTATTATTGTTTAATTCATCATCACCCTTTAGTCTGTCTGATAAGCTGATTCACATTGTTTCACTTGAGGAAATAGTCTTCAATACTCAATACTGTTTTTAGCCAATTGGGTGAATAAACTGAGCTAGCAAAGCAAAATCTAGTTCAGTGAATGGTCTTTTCTGGCAACTCAATTCACTCAGTGGCCATATTTGCAACGCCACCAGGTACTTAAGTCCACTTATACAAGAGAAGCCTTGCATCAGTTATACTGGGTAGAGATCAAAATACTCTAAACTGAAGCTCTAATTACCATTAACAACATATTTTAAACCACTGATTAAAAGTTAACATAAACCTTAATTTAAGAGTATTTTGTATCATTTTATCCAATGAAACTGTGATTTTTCAGCTTGATATGGCTTTTTGATTGACAGATAACCTCAACGAGGGGGGCTTCCTAATTAAATCTCCCACGTTTACATAGGGGCTCCACAATGCAATTAACATACAATAACATACAATCTGTTACATTCAGAGAGAGAGAGAGAGAGAGAGAAAGAGAGCGCACATAAGATGGTAAGAGGTTGTGATAGGAACACAAACTTAGGCCCAATCCCATTTCACCACTTGGCCCTACACCTCTGTTTTGTGAGTGCATGCCTAGGGGTAGGGTGCCCCGGTTGTTGTTAGGCTGGAGGGGTATGGGGAAGTGTTATGACTACATGACCCTTTAAACTCAAAACAGAGGGATATGAGAATCATTGGCAAGATGGCTACACAGACATTCCAAAGAAAACCACAAATTTACGTATTTTTCTTGTTAAAAATTGCACTAACCGTTAAATAACCACAGTTTCATGTGTAATTTCAACATTTTATAACCATTTTTTAATGACAAGTTTAAAAATTACTAGTATCGTATTTTACGCACTGTAAGGCACATTTAAAATCCTTTCATTTTTGACAATGTGCATTTTAATCCAGTGTGTTTTATGTGAGAATTTTCAGTTAGGTTGTAAGGAGCAGTAAAACCACTCTGCCAAACTGCAGTGTTATTCAGGAGTTTCAGTTTAGTTCTGCAGCACCAGGGCTGGAGTAGCATTAGCATTAGTCGCTGATTCCCCATTCAGATGTGAGTATTATCAGCCTGTAGCCTGCTTCTAACCCTGGCTAGCACTGCTGGAGCATCATTAGCATTACCCGCTAACTGCTTTTGCTATTTCCCTGTTCAGAGGTAAGAATTATCAGCCTGTAGCCTCCTCTTAATCCAGGCTAGCACTGCTGGAGCAGCATTAGAATTACCCGCTAACCGCGTTCGCTATTTCCCTGTTCAGAGGCAAGAGTTATCAGCCTATAGCCTCCTCCTAATCCTAGATAGCACTGCTAAAGCAGCATTAGCATTACCCGCTAACCATGCTCGCTTTTTCCCCGTTCAAAGGGGAGTATTATTAGCTTGTAGCCTGCTTTTAACCCCAGCTGGCACTGCTGTAGCGGTTAGCTGCTAATGCTCTAGCCTAGTGCTGGAGAAATTCAGTAATCTAAGCTTACTGTAAATAAACCCAAATTAACAGTTTTTAGGAGAGAAATGTGCATAGATTTACATCCAGTGCTTATTTGACTTTAAAAGTAAGTCTTTTTTATTACAGGTTTGTTTACTTAGCTTAGCTTTTCTTATCTTAACTACCCTGCTCCACCACCACCCAGCAGCGAGACCTGCTGAATTAGAAGTCCCTTACATATCTTAAAATGCACCTTATAATCCAGTGCACTGTATGTATGAATGTAGACCAGAAAATAAACATTTATTAATAGTGTGCCTTATAATTCAATGTGCCTTATAGTGCTTTAAATACGGCACTATTACTACTACTCGCCCCACATCACTCCAAAGGTTGATGTTCGCAGCACAAGGCGTCTGTGAGCTGATGTATCGGAAGTCTCCACACTTTTCTCTGAGCGCACTGTGATGCTACTCAGCAATGTTTAAAAACAGGCAGTGGCTGACTTCACATGTATCGGAGGAGGCATGTGTTAGTCTTCACCCTTTTGGTGTTGGGTCATCACTAGTGATAGGTGGAGTCCTAATGAGTGGGTTGAGTAATTGGCTGTGTAAAATGGGGAGAAAAAAAATAGGCTTCATTCCATCATTAACATTGTTAATTTTAGTTAAACTAGCTGGTTAAATGTTAAGGAGACATACCTCCCTAAAAGGAGTTTTTGAGGGTGGGATGTCTGGACTTTACCTTTCAGGCTTTGATACTGGTTTAAACTCTAGCCACTAATCTAAACATCAAACACTTGTAACATTAAAAAATAAATACTTAAAGTGAATGAGAGAGAACAGAAACACAGCAAAAAGAGTGAAGGCAATTTCACAACGGCAGTGGTATGCCACACTGCTTTCCGCTCTGCTGAATGGTGGCAAGTTGTGGTTGCGTTGTGCTGCTGCTGATGCCGAGCGTCTCATGCTGATAATAGGCGGGGTTTTCTAAAAATGGTCACGTCTGCGACCAGTGGTTTGATGTGTGGTGTCGCTACAGCCTCTGCAGATCTATATCTGTCTCTTACCCTCAGAAAAAATATCTGATTCTGGTCTTCTTCCTGTTATCTCTTTTCTGTGTCTTTTGTTGGTTAGACTACAGTTTTTCCCTGGTTGTGTGAGTTGACATCACACATTTTCTGTCACGGTACTGCTTGCTGGGAGGTCAGAGTTGAACAATGTTGTACTTTGCCGCGGTAAGCATTAGCACGGTGTAGGCGTGGTTATGGGTTTGAAAATGCACCACTTTCTGCACTGTGTCTGCAGTGTCTAACTTCTCTGCTGCTGGAGAAACAATAAAATCCAACGGGGGTCATCGTTCAGTGTGTAAGCATTCAGTGACATTCTAATTGGTCTCTCCTAATGCTTAATAGACCTATGAGGTTACTCTGTGGGTGGGGCTTTGCAGTCCTCTGCTCTCTGTCACAGTCTCTCGGTTTAGTCTGATGTCATGCACTAAAGGAGTGTCAGACTGTCCAAAAGTCTGTATTGGCTGGATTTTTTCAGTCAGTTTTATGACGTAGAGTCACCTGGAATAGCTTTTCAGTTAACAGATGTGCTGCACCTGTTAAGAGTTAATTACTTGAATTTCTTACCTTACTTAATGTGTTTGAGAGCATCAGCTGTAAAGTTGTGAAGAGGTAGAGTTTGTATACAGTGAAAAGTTCTAATTGAGTAATATTCTAATGCATATCATGGTAAGAACTATTCAACTAAATAAAGCAAAAAATATGTTAAGAAATGAAGGTCAGTCAATCCGGACAATTTGCAGAATTTTGAAAGTATCCTCAAGTGCAGTCATAAAGACCATCAAAAGTTATGATAGGAAAGGAAAGGAAGACTAAGAGTTTCCTCTGTTGCACAGAAGAAGTTAATCAGAGTCACCAGCTTTAGAAACCGCAGAGATTTTTGGTTTGTTCAACACTTTAAGTTTGCTACAGGATTCACACGGCTATCACATGGAGGTTTGTGACACCCTACAAGGATATGCCTCCCCAGACCTTTATTGACACACCACCATAACATTTAAAATTTACATAACATTTACCACAGCCATAGGCGTGGTAGTGGGGGGAAAAGTAGACTTGACTACCCAGGGCCCGAGTAGGGAGAGCAAAATGCTAAATTCAAGAAGATCAGTCATGAAGAATATTGAAAGTATATTTGTTTGTGGACACCAACTTAAAAACAATGTTTTTTTTTTTTGCTAATTGTCTTTCTATTGCCTCTCAAGTGAACCTGCTGACACTAAATCTGCACTAAAGCAGAAGAACTTAATCTTATGCTTTCAATCCCTGAAGTTTAAATGATTTTGTGTTATACTGTGATCATCTAGTGCATCTAGACATCCGGATTTATGTCAGTTTATTCAATGAATCCTCTGAAAAAAACAGGGTTTTTAAATGGCAATAAATAATTAAAATGGCAAGAAATGAATAATAATAGTTCTGACTATGGAAGATTACCAGACTGATCTTTCTTGGTCGTTCCTCCAATCACGAGTGAGTGGTGTACATCCTCAAGGTCAACCTGACCTAATATGATGAATTGTCTGAATTCATTATTTGATTAAACTGTTCTAATCCTCCTTAATAGTTTGTTAAGATACAATAGTCTGCCCTCAAAACCCACAAACATCTCAGATAGTTCACAAAATACTGAATCCATGTACAGTTTTCATACCAGCTCTGAGAAGAGGCCTTAAAGTCTTAAATCTCTATCACAGCCAAAGTAAACACAGCACAAATTTTACACATGAAAACATATAAACCAACTCATCAAAATTAACCAGATATCAAAAAGTAAAACTGGAAAACATATTGATCGTGCTAAATATTGTTTAAAATAAAATACAGATTATTTATTTAACTTAGAATAACAGAATATACTGTAGAACAAAACTCAATAAACAAAACAATAACCAGCCTTTACTAATCTCACCTACACTTGGAAAGAGGTCAGGGATGAGGTCACTGGTTATAAAAAAGAAAACATCCATTATTATTATTATTATTATTATTATTATTATTATTATTATTATTATTATTATTATTAATAGTAGTAGTAGTGCTAATGCTAAATCAACATCCGTCCAAAATAAATGGTCAAAACACAAAGCAGACACTGAATAACAACAGAAATAGTAAAACATGCACAAACTTTATTATAAGATCAATAAAAAACACAGTGATGCAAATGAATAGTTACAGAAAAGTAGTAAAGCATAAACAAGGTTGTTTAAGAAACACATATGATAGGTATTTCAAATATCTGCATTATGGTAATGTAGCGCCCCCACCAGGTACTGACTTGAACTAAAAGGGCTTAATTTCAGTTGTTGCTAAACTCTGAGAAAAGGAGCATGGGAGGAGCCTAGTGGGTCCTACAAGAAAATTCATTTCAATTCCCTCTCCTGTGCAAAATGTAGCTAATTTCTTATAACTACTTAAATCCCACATGCACCTGAAATCTACTGCTATTCCACTCTTTCTCAGAGCACCTGATCAGACTCTAAAATGACTCTTAAAATGGGTTACGAGAACATACTGCAGGCTGAGGAGCTCAGTTCATTGTTGAAAACCAATTTTGTTTAAAAACAAGTAACCCATTTGAGCAGTAACCAAGAATATTGACTTAATCATGCATTTATGAAATCAGTAACCTGAATGTGATAACCCGCCGAACACCAGAAACACAATTTTTTCAGTTTTCAGTTTTTATCACATCTGCATGCAATGAATTCAAACAATAACTTTCTCAACACAGTCCATTTAAAAAAAAAGATTAATATAAAACCCAAGTTCAGTGTCATTCAGGGAGCTACCCTCTCATTGGTGCATGCTGGAGCTCAAAAAAAAAAAAAAAACACTCACAGAGTGTCCTAAAATAGTGGTCCAGTGGAGAACAATGAAGAAAAAAAAAACACAAAAAAGATGTACATCAAACCAGGATAGCGACTGCGGACACTGCTCCTGTGTCCTTCTGTCCCAACAGTTTATCCTTCCAGTTGCTAAGGCCCGGCGACCGTCTCAAAAACACAGATCAGTTCTACTCCCGTTAACACGAACACTCACTCGTTCTCACTCTTAATTTTTGTGTAGCTGAACTTAACCAGATAAAACTCTTCCCAAAAATCTCTCTTCAGACCCAAACTTAGTTCTCTCCCCCTCTCCACATCTCCTGCTGCTCTCCTCCCCCGTCTTTCTTTCAGATATATATTCTTTTCTCTTAACGTATTCCTCACTAACGCATAACATGAACTTCCAATTGCCTCTATATCTATTTAATTCGATTTATATGACAGGACCACACATATAATGTAAAGCTTTGCTATGACTATCTCTGTAGATACAGATAAAGTTTACTGGGCTACAGTAATATTAACAGGGTCCAACAGTGATACAGTATCTCACAATACTTCAGGGGCCGTATTGGATGGTAAAAAACAGCTTTTTCATTACATTTCAAGGTTCTTGAGAGGACACTTAAGAAGTAAGTGTTAAAACCGTTAGTATGTTTTTTTCTAAGAATCATGGAATGATCAAGGACCAGTGCACTTTTATCCAGAGGTTTGTATGTGCTGTCTCTTCTGATCTTCAGACATACAACAAGATGCCATCACATAAACAACATGTGACATGTTATGTTATGTTGATGTTATGATGAAAGAAAATATATACACAATATATATACATACAACTAATACACTGTGTGCCTTTTCATTTCATACATGGCCTGCTTTTGGTGGAGGATAAGAAAGGTAGCTCACTTGTAGCTTCTGCTAAGGTCATTCCACCATGTTCACCATGCTTCCTACTAACTTCCTACTTATAAAAAAACAGTCATGTGTTTGGATGCACATTCTCATTAATATTTGCTATTTTGTAATAACTGTATTATTAACCATATTGTAGGTAAAATGTGGTAATATTAAATACCTTAGAACTTACTAAAACCTATGAAGAAACAGTTTTTGGCCTTCAGAAACACCTGATACATAAACCTAACCCAGGTGGTTTGGGATGAGCAGAGTGAAGGAAGATCAGTGAATAAGTTCTCAGCACCTCTAGAACTACTTTAAGACAATTCCAGCTTCTACCTGATGAAGCCGACTGAGAAAATCAGCCAAGAGTACACAAAGTTGGCTTTAAGACAAAAGGTGCTATTTTTGAACAATCTAAAAATCTTTTTTTACTTTATAACTGCATATGCATTCCCTCATAGCTTTGATGTCTTCAAAATCTAAAAAAAAAAAACATAAAATGAATTGATCATACTGTTTACTGAAGATCCTCCAGAGAGCATCAACCAAACCAAATCCAGTTTTTCCTTTTCTACTGCAGATTCACTGCTCCATCTTCAGCAGCACTGCTGTAGTGAACAGCGGCAGGATCTGACACTATAAAGTGGGAAAAATAGAAAAGACAATATCAGGATGTGAAACTAAAACAATAGATGATTATCAGACAAACAGTAGAATGGTTTAGGTATGAAGTTTGTACCTTTAGTTCTCTTGGTGCAGTAAACAGCAGCTACTATAATGTGGAGAAAGATCACCGTCACCAAGGCGAACGGAACGAAGGGCAGAGACTGTGGAGGATCTGCAACAGTGATATCAGGCAGCAATCTTATTTTTTTTAGTTTTTATTCAGATGTTATCTTTGCATTATAGTGTTTTATCAGATGCAACAACAGAGGACTTTTAGTTCCAGCAGAGACAACAGACGTACAAATGGTAGCCTGCTAATGCTAAACACAGATTCTCAGTTCTGAGGACTGATAATGAGATGTATTGGTACCTTTCTGAGAGCTGATGATGGTGGGAGGCTCATCTGAAATATGATTAATTCTTCTGACAGAAGTTGGACTTGGTTTTACAGGAGCAACTGCAGAGAGAGAGAGAGAGAGGCCAAAGGTCAGCGATAGTCTGTAGAAGCGATGCTATTCTGCGGTAATTTTCAGATACAAAAGTAAATCTTGTTTTATTATATACAGCAATATGTCCGCCCTCTGACTTCACCCTCTCTTGCCCAACAGCACTTGTGCTGACATAATAATAATAATATTATGTAAAGGCTAGCAGGACCTAGTCCGTTTAAAAAAAAGTTTATTCAAGTTTACTCTTGAATACCTTTTTTAAACTAAAATTAAGCAAGCATGTTTTCAGTTCTTTTTTTTGTACGTATCAGTGACATACTAAAAACATAATTATACTTATATACGTATACGTGGCGTATACTGGCAAGGGTACAGAAAAGTCTACTGTGTAGTAAAAGTATACTGTGGTGAATGCGAGCGTTTGTATGTTGTGTGTGTGTGTATGGAATATAAATTTAAAAGTAATAAACTAACAGTATACTTTTAATTCACTTATACTTTTAGTATAGGTCAAAGTATACCTGAATTACAAAATTTAACTTAGATGTAAACTGCTTGTGTACTCAATCTTTACTAAATGTATAACTAATGTACACTTGAAAGTAGATTTCAATTGTACAAGTAGAGTACATTACTAATTTACATTTAACTTTTATTTTTGCCCATATTAGTAAACTAGTTGTGTAATCAAAGTGTGCTACACCCAAAGCATACTTAAAAGTATACTCTTATATACTAAAATTGGGTCACAAAGTATTGAAATAGTACACACACAAGTCTACTACAAATACATAATATACATAATATATACTTGGGAAATATTATTCAACTTTACTTAAGCTTACTTATTAAAATAAACTGTAAGTATATTTTTTTCATAAGGGGGATTTAATTACACAAACCACAATAGAGTTTTAGTTACATTTAGTTGTAAACTAAATAACAAATATTCATATGTTTGTCTAAATATATCTAGGCCTAACTGTATTCAGTGTCTAATTTTGTTTAAAGAATTTTTGCACACTATAAACTTCAGTTCACTTCTCAAATATCACTGTGTTCATCTGCTATATGATATACTTAACTGTAATTGCTGATCCGAACAACCAATGATTTATAAAGGAAAATCATGAAAATGATCAGGGGAGCCCAAATTTTTCATACCCCAGTATGAAGTTTAGGGGCCCTATTTTAGCAATCTATAAAGTACCGGTCATTTGTGGATCGTGCAGCTGGATTTAGGGCTTGTCGGTGTGTGTTTGGTATCACAAGGGTGAAAAAATATACCTTGCGTCTCTCACAACGCACAAAATGCAAGTATTAATTTTCTTAATTAATCATGAGTGTTTTGGGCGGAATGTTTGGTGTACACTGACTTTGGCGTGTTGAGATCTTAACAACACAGCGTCTCAGCAGAGGATACTGACCTGCGTGTTCATGCTGTGTAGGTACGCCGGCAGCTCATTTTAGACAACAGCAATGTTATTTTATTCTGTATTCTGTTCAATTTTGAGTTAAAAGTCGGGTTTGCGCTCTGCAGAACATTCGTGTCTGTGTGTGTGTTTAATGAGCGGGGGTGTACCTATAGGAATGAACCTAAACACACCTCACTTCCAGACCATCACGCCCATCAGTGTAGATTTATTTCTAAACTCAGATAGTATTTTTACAGCACGGGTGCAAGATGTGAAAATAGACTGTTGGCGGGGTGTAAGATAGCAAAGAGCATCACAAGGCGTCTTGTGCAGGGTGTACAATAGGGCCCTTAATGTTTGGTGTCCTGACATTCCCTGTTCTGCTCGCAGACATATTTAAAGTAGTAGAGACTCAGACTTGAGTAAAAGTACAAGTTCTCTATCAAAAAAATGACTTGAGTAGAAGTTAAGTAAAAGTAGAATATTGTGTTGTGTAGTTATTACAGAAAAAAGTCAAAAGTTTTAATATCATATTGTTTATATTATTTTAGAAGTTTAGGTTAAAGGATGCTCACAATTTCACTGGCTGTAGCGACAGCACAAGAACAAGAATGTACAGTATAGTGTACATTTACATAAAATGATTTCTCTAAACAAACTTAATCACAAAAGAGAAGCTAAACAGTGAGCAGTTAGGATATTTGAACAAATTCAGTATTAAAGGTCACTAGTTGGTCTTTCACTATTGCAAAATCAACTAAAGCCTCAAAGGCCACGAGATTGGAACACCTTAAAACACAGTTATCTCTTTATCACACAGTTTATCTCTTTGTAAACCTCGTCCCTCCACTTTTAAAGCATTGTGCGCTTTGCTGAGCATGTGCACGTGTGTTCATGCTCAGCGGAGAGAACGTAGATTATCATTTGTGTGCATCTGATCCCTGGACTGGCGACGCCCCTGGAAACGAAGCAGCACATAAAAAATGTATCGGAGTAAAAGTATTAAACTCAGTGAAAATATGTAGTAAAGTAAAAGTGGAAGTAGAGAAAAAATACTAGAGTAAAGAGCAGATACAGTATTTTACAACTTAAGTACAGTAGTGAAGTAGTTCTACTTTGTTATAGATCTCTGTCTGCTCGACTATTTGACTAAACTGAATTCAGTTCATTCATGTTTGGTGTGGCTCTACACATCCAGGTCTGATTAAAAATGTGTGTTTAAGCTAGAAGTGGGAATAAAAAAGATAATAGTCAGACCAGTCACACCAGATTCCAGTGAGTAATGTTGATAAAGTAAATAAGCGTATTTAATCATTTTTATCTTATTTTCAGAAAGCAGTATTACTGGTGTGAGATCAGGAGTGGTATAATGTAATAGTTCCAACCTTTAATGAAGGTTAAGACACGGTTAAAGAATGGTTAAGAATCCCTGTTTTAAATTAATCATGCATGAATTCTACTACCTATAATTGTACATATTAAATAATTTTTAGCATTATTTGTAGAATCCTAGGGTCTTTAGATAAAACCGCAAAAAAACATACAGGTACCAAACTGTGCTTATGTTCATGATTTTGCTTTAAAATATATAATACAGACAAATTTAAATAATAATTAAACACATAATCTATAGATATATAGATTATATATAATATATTATATTATATTATATATAAATATATATGATAATGTTAAAATTTGTATAAAATGATTTACCTGTAACAGTGAGTCTGATATCCCTGTATTCCTGTTTATGTTTACATCTGTACACTCCATCATCCTCTTCAGTCAGGTGTGATATGAGTAGAGAGAGATTAGCTGGAGAGAGATTATTAAACAGCTGAACTCTGTTTCTGTACTGATCACTCTCACTGGATATCTCCTCATACCTGTCACTGATTGTGTTGTGTTTGTTCCAGGTGAATGTATCAGGTGTGGTTTGTAGATCAGTGCAGGAACAGGGCAGCAGTACTGACTCTCCTGTATGAGCTGTGATGTATTTTAACTGTTGATGGTTCAGTCTGCAGCCTGAAGAAAAACAGAGCAGTGTTCATTATCAGATTCTTTTATAGGTGGATAAAACATTGTGTAATATTCAGCTTTGACTCTCCTGTATGTTCTGTAATATTCAGCATCAGCTGCTGCTAAAGTCAGCCTGTCAGATTATCCCAGACCATAATACTCACTGGAGTTCTCAGGACTGGATAAACACACCTGCTCTCACTTTCACAATCAAGTAGGTTTGAAAAGTTCTGCACAGAAACTCTCTCACTACAGAGTCTCTGATGTTCTGTAGGTGGATTCTGAGCAACTGTTTTCTGCTTACTGATGTTTTCCTGATCTCTGATATTTTCTATTTTAAATTCAGTGCTGATTCTGGACTGAAAGGAAATGCATGTGTAAAGCATGTCCTGTAGGATCCTGTAGAGATGCTTTATATCACAAACACCTCCAGACTGTAAGCAAGAATGACCAGTTCTCTACATTCAAAGTGACTTTCAGTATGTTAACCAGAGTTTCACCTGCAAAAACACATTAACAGCTTTCTAATTGTTGATATTTTTCATTGTTCTGAAATTCATGATATAAAGTAAAAGACAAGGACTGACATTTCTGACCTAAGAAATAAGCAATTCTTCAAATCTACATTAATGTTATTTTATCATATATACAGAGTATATGAGAATTGATTTATAATTTGTAATTAATTAGTAATAAATATAACAGTATTACCTTCAACAGTGAGCTTAATGTCTGTGCTCCCACTGTCCTTAACCTCACACCTGTACCATCCTGCATCCTCTTCAGTCAGGTGTGATATGAGTAGAGAGAGATTAGCTGGAGAGAGATTATTAAACAGCTGAACTCTGTTTCTGTGCTGATCACTCTCACTGGATATTACTGTCCATGTGTTTGTGTATTTCCAGGTGAATGTCTCAGGTTTGGTGTGTGGATCTTTGCAGGAACAGGGCAGCAGTACTGATTCTCCAGACCGTGCTGTAAGCTCTCTTCTTCCTTGATAGTTTTCCAGAGAGCATCCTGCAGAAACACATCAGCATAAATATCTTTATCAACCAGTGCAGAAGTTTTTTGTTCACTTCTTTTTATTAGTTTATGGTCCTTTTTATATCATGCAACAAGCCATCCAGGAGCACTGTACTGTACTACACTTTACACTAGACTTTCATTTACAATGATTCAATATGTTACAAGGAATTTAAATAATTAATAATTGTACAAAAATGAATAATATATAACCAATTACATTATTGCATACATTTTTACAATTATATATGATAAGAATTGTTGGCATAATTAGTTCACAATGTTGTATTTAATATATTTGCTGCATAAATAAATTAATGTATTAATTATGATAAAACATTACATATGCACAAAATATTTTGGAACTGAATAATTGTAATTTAAATCAAAGTATAATATATATTATAGTACTGTTATTTTACATAGTTATATTGGTTAATATTTTCTGTAAAAATGTAACTATATGTAGTTGTGTGTGCATTTTGGACCCACTCTGAGGGAGTTATTTATGTTTTATCACACCCTGTTCAGAACATGTGCTGAATAAGTGGGATTTTTGTGCCTACAGCTTCTAAAATGATTGAGCACCGATTTCTTTTATTTCATTTTAATACACGTTTATGTAAGCAAATTATTTAGCCTGAATACATTCAAATGACTAATTCAAATTGATAATTTGTTCACTAAAAGTTATGTATTATGTTTCAAAATAACACAATACATGTGTATTAAGCTTGATTAGCTTGCATATGAAATATCTGTAATTACAAGTGTAATATTTAGGGGCTAGTGCCAGTTTCTTTATTAGGGTAACCGGTCGACGTCCCACCACAGGGCAAGAAGGAGGAAAATGTACGTAACTGAAAACTGTAGTGTGATAAAACAAGTACAAAGACTACAGAATAAAAAAGGTCACGCTCTATGGGTAGTGTTGGGCGTTAGGTCCGAACCACCAGATAAAAACAGCTCAAGAATGGCAGATGTTTGTCTTTAAGTCCCACAACAATAGGGCTGGGGCGACGCGTCGACATAATCGACGTCATCGATTACAAAAATACATCGATTTGCATAACGTGCGTCGGCGCGTCGTAAACATGGCGGCGCCTGTGGAGAGCATTAGAGGTTAGATCGGGCCCAAAAATTCCAACTGGCTGTTTTCGGGCTGTTTTAATGATCGAAATATGATCAGAATTATGTTAATTAACACGGTAACATAGAAGCATAGAACTATTATTTAATTAAAATGATTTTTAAGAACAGCTAAACACAGTTCTGCAAGTCAAACGCGGAGGAGTTCACGTGAGAGAGAGAGAGAGAGAGAGAGAGAGAGAGAGAGAGAGAGAGAGAGAGAGAGAGAGATTTGCTTGTTCTGGTGAGAGCTACTCACAGGTGAAGGTTCTCTTTGATCTCCTCGTGCTCATATTCTAGTCCCATTCATAATTCTGCAGCTCCCTCAGTGTTTTCTGCCGTATTTTGCGGCTAGCACGAGCGCTTACAACTGACACCGCGGACCGCGAGGTGCCGCCGCGTTTGTGCCGAATCCGACTCTCTGCTGAATCTGACTCCCGCTTCGCGGACAGAATCGGCACAACACCTCCGCTGTAGAACTGCGGTAGTGAAAACAGCGCTTATAAATAAATTAGTTTAGTTTCACTTTCAGTTTTCGTTATTTTTTTTTTAAATAAAAATATAATTAAAAAACAGACGCCTACATCTCGGACTATTTTCTGGAGCCCGGGTCGGATTTACGGGCGGGCATCGGGTCATGTCGGGTTCGGGCAGAGAATCTAAGCTCTAGAGAGCTTGGACTCCGGAGAGCAATCTCCAGCTACAAAAAAACGCCAGCGGGCATCTAAAGTTTGGGAGCATTTCACGCAAAAGGGCAACAATGTGGTCCTCTGCCATACGTGCAAAAGGAGCACTTGAAGCGCAAACATCCAGGAGCACTATGTCAACAGGGTCACACAGTAAGTTACCGTTTACATCAGGGTCTCCGCGGGTGTCCTTAAAAAGACTTAAGGCTGTCTACCAAAGGTTTTAAACCTGCCACAGGCAGAAATTATACATTTTTGGTTTATATTTGTGCATGGCATTTCGCAGTTTCCAGAAACAGTAGCATTATTCATAAGTTCAGGTGTTTAGCTAAGCTAGCTGCCTTAAGTTATTTTAGCTAGCGCCGTCGGCGCTGCGGTGTCACACCGTTTTCTGTCACCGCCGGAATTTTGTGACCAGTGCTCACGGTTATGAGCGTTCATTGGCAAAACGGAAGCTTTCTATACCTACACCTTACCCTCAGCCCTAAACTGAACCGTTTTGGCCAGTCGGGGTTTAGTAGGCTTGTGTTGTTGTTGTTGTTGTTATTATATATAAATATAGTAATTTATCGTTTGCTTTAAAACGTAAAATAATTATTTAAATATGTTTCTCAATGAATAGATTAGTCGACTAATCGAAAAAAATAATCGTTAGAATAATCGTTTAAAAAATAATCGTTAGGGACAGCCCTACACAACAATGCAAAATATTTACAAAAAAGAAAAGAAAAAAATTTAAGGAGGCAAATGTACCAATGCCTGGCCAAAAAAAAATCCCATAAAAAAAAAAAAAAGGTCACACTCTTAATATTGGGTTGGCCTGTCTTTAACTTTGATTGCAGCACACATTCACTGTGGCATTGTTTCCAAGATTTATTTCAATCCAGTGCTGCATTACTTTTTCACCAAGATCTTGCAGCATTGATGATGGTAGAGTCTGACCACTGATCACAGATCATTTGCTTAGTTAAATCCAGGTGGTAAATGTTTTTTTTTTTTTTTTTCCGGCCAGGCAGTGTACTTTCCATATAAAAGTCACTAAAGAATATGAGTCAATTTCTGTGCAATGGAGGAACGAGTATTTGTCTATTAATGGGAAGAAAGCAATTGCTTGATTAAAAGGAAAAGTACTTTTTAAACTGGAACCATATTTTAAGAGAGTTCCTAGTGATAGGGGAAAGCTCTGAATAGGATGAAAGTTTCATAGTAGCCCTTATAGGACCTTGGTTATATTCATGCACTGACATCCAGTAATTCAGTTTAGAGACGTTGGCAGCTCAGTAATAGAATAGGAAATTAGGCAAGCCCAGTTTCCCTTTTTTATCTGGGCATTTCTAAGTAGCTTCTTTTAATGCATGAATATGAATTGCTCCAGAGAAATGTATTGATGTAGCTATTTAGAGTGTCGAACCAGGACTTTAACAGAATTAAAAGAATCAGGATCACAGAAATACAGAAATTGCGGCAGTACAGTCATTTTAACTATATTTACCTGGCATGCTAATGTAATGGGAAGCTGTAACCATCTTTGCAAATTTTGTTTAGTACACTCTAAAAGTGTGTTAAAACTGTGGTCAAAGAGGTCTTCATACAATTGTGTGACATTAACACCCAAAAAAAAGGGTAAAAAGAAACATTCTAATTTAAATGGGAATTTTAAAGCATTACATTAATGTCATAAGTTGGGGGTGCAAAAACACCAGTAAAAATAATTAACCTGTGAGTTTTAACATTTAGCGTGGGTAAAATTGTGTGCGTGCTGAACAAAATATCTCTCTCAAGCTTCATTTTTCTCCTTTTCAAGTGCTTTTTATTCTCTCGAATTCCCAGTTGTCCTCGCGTGCTAAACGCTTTGTCTGCTCTTTTTGCTCATGTGAAGTTTTTGCACGTGTATAGAAAGGGTTGGTTTTGACAGTTTGAGGGTGGGGTCAGGGTCATCTCCCTCAGTGAAGGATATCAGTTGTTAACTGACCTGTCGACCTACTACCAACAACCTGCTTCAGAAAACAAAGACTGAGGAGGGTGGAGAAACAAATATGGCAGAAGAGTTCACTAGCTATGCTAAAAGCCATGTTTTGGGTTTATCTAAATAATAATAAACACATTTTTGTTGACCACTTTGCTCCGTCTTTCTGTCTTGAAGCTGGTTATTTAAATGATATGGGTTAGATAGCTAACTGACCCATATCGTTTCAATCACCAGCAGTCCAGAACTTAATCACCCGTTCGCACAGGACGTAGTTAGTTCAGATCCTGCAGAGGCGTTCAATGAGTGCCGTTATCAGCCAGTAATGCACTGTAACTGAAGCTCTCCATGTATTATTCCACCACATACAGGTAACCTAGCAACGATGCAGTGCGTACAAGCCAAACAGCGCAGCTACACACGGAGCAGCAATGGAAGTACTTTACTCACTAAGCATAACCAGGCCTGATTACTGCCAGACCTGTAGAATCAAGAAATTACTTAAATAGAACATGTCTGACAACATGGAGCAAATAAAAGATCTTAAATAGCAACACATTATGCTACAATCTGAAGAAAGATGTAAAAACATGATCATCTATCAGTCTGAAAAAGGTTACAAAGTATTTCTAAAGCTTTGTGACTTCAGCAGACCACAGTGAGAACTATTATTCAAAATGGGGGAAACATGGAACACTAGTAAATCTTCCCAGTAGTGGCCAGCTGACCAAAATTATTCCAAAAGGGCATGGACAACTCATCCATGAGGTCAAAAAAGAACCCAGAACATTTAAAGAGCTGTAGGTCTCACTTGCCTCAGTTAAGGTCAGTGTTAATAAATGTAATAATAGGAAATAAACTGGGTGAAAATGTTATCCATGTGAGAGTTCCAAGGCAAAAAACACTGCTGACCAATAAGAACACAACAACCCATCTTACCAAAAAACATCTTGATGATTCCCAGAGTATTGGGTAAACATTTTTGGACTGACATGACAGTAGTGAAACTTTTTGGAAGGTGTGCACCCTGTTACATCTGGCATCAAACTAACACATAATTTCAGAACAATAACATAATACTGAACCTAAAACATGGTGGTGGTCGTGTGTAGGGCTGGCCCAAATAGCGTTTTTTGATCTTCAGAAATTCGGCACTGATTGGTAGCGAATATTCGTAAAAAAAAAAAAAGACGGTTTAAAAACAAATTAATCCACAGCAAAATTTTCCACGCACCCCCGGCCCCGAAAAAAAATTCCCAACCCTTTCCTCGGCCGGGCTGGACTCAAGGCTCAAGAAAATGGTCTGTGATAGGCGTCTGTTTTTTTTTTTTTATTCCCACTGTTCTTATTTCTCATTAAATATCTACTAGATACAGGTTATATCTGTACAGTACCATTTATTTCACTTCAGTCCTGAATATTTGGAGTGCATTATGTCTCATGTTGTGCTGCGTGCTGGACTGCACTGCATGCTCTGACCGATAAGACGTTTTCACCCCGGATTTTTTTGAGTTTTCACTGCCCCACACGGCTTTCCAGCCGCGTTTGCAGGGCAGGAGCACCGCTGCTTTTTGGCTATTCTGGTTTAATGATTGTGCAGTGCATAGCCGTATTACCGATTTTTGTGTTTTAGCACTTGTGCTATAAGCTCAATATAAAATAGTTCGTTTGTTTAAAAAAATATTTTATATTCTTAAACCATGTTAAATTATATTAGATTAGAGGACATTCATTTAGACATATTTCTTATAGGTTAGGCATTGTAACTGATTTTGTCCCGTTACCGCTCCGCAAAAAAAACGCTTCTTTTAATCCCGCGCCCGCCCACCACATACACATTTTTGCCGCACCTGCCCCACGGTCCTAATATAAATTGAATTAATTACATTTAGTGCTTAAAATTTACTTATATATTTATTAAAACCGCACTGAATAGTGCAGTCACGTTTCTTACCACAGTCCATACACCATTGGTGTGTGTGTGCGTGTGTCGGTCCATCCTCCACTTTGAGATTTTTCTTTCGTTTTTTTGTTTGTTGCTTGCATGAGAATCATTGTGTGATTATTACAATTTTCGTAACTTTTTATTAATTTGCTCCCGCATCAGGATTGATTAAACTCCCGCTCCCGCCAATAACAATTAAGTTCTGTACCAAGCCGCAAGATATTCTGACGGGACCGCAAGAACAGAAGTGTGAGTGAGAAGAGTGAGGTGGAGCTACGTAAAGGAAAAAAAACAAAAACAAATATCCGAATACCAAAATTTAAAACCGAATACCTAATTAACTAACAAATATCCGAATACCCGAATATTCAGGTCCAGCCCTAGTAGTGTGATGGTCTGGGGCTGATTTGCTGCTTCAGGGCCAGGACAAATCACTGTAATAGATGGAACTAGGAATTCTGTTTAGCAGACAATCCTGAAGGAAAATGTCCGTCCATCTGTTTGTGACCTCAAGCTCAGGTGTACTTGGGTTCTGCAGCAGGACAATGATCCAAAACACACAAACAAGTTCACCTCAAAATGGTTTAATAAAAACTACAGTAAATGAAGGTTTTGGAGAGGCCTAGCCAAAGTCTGATTGAGATGCTGTGGCATGATCTAAAACAGGCTGTTCATGCTGAAATTAAAACAATTGCAATCTGCAAAGAAGAGTGAACCAAAATTTCTCCACATAGATGTGAAAGACTCGGTTATCGATAAAGCTTGATTACAGTTGTTGCTGTGAAGGGTGGTACAACTAGGTTATTAGGTTTAGGGAGCAAACACTTTTTCACACAGGACCAGACTGGTTTGGAGGAGTTTTTCCTGTAATACATAAAATCATTAAAAAGTGCATTTTATATTTAGTCAGGTAATCTTTGTGTGATATTAAAGTTTGTTTGATAATCAGGTAAATATCAGTATGACAAAAAAGCAAAATCCAAAAAATCTGTAGGAAGGCAAATACTTTTTTACGCCATTGTATACTGTCACAACAACAAAAACAAAAACAACTTCGTAAACCTACATATCATCAGCCATTAGCATCGTCACTCAGCTTAAGAGCAAAACCACAAAACTGATAATACTAGCCTTTATGTGAGAAAAGAAAAAATGGTGGACTCACCTTCAGAGACATGAAACACTGTGAGAAGAAGCAAAAGACACACCTCCATCCTAACTGAGGACTAAACTGCACTCTAACTAAAGACTAAGCAATGATTCGAGAGGCTGATGAGAACTTTACACACTGTCCTCTATCATGTCCGAACACTTAAGAGGCCTTTCTATGCAGCGTTTAACTGACGAATTACACATTACCATCCCCCACAGTCACTCTAGCAACAGTGAGGCCCATATGAGATATAAAAAGAGAAATAAAAAAACAGGAAGTGATGCAAGGGTATCAGCGGTAAAAGTCAAATAACCACAATGTTCAAGAACATTAAAGACACCCTGATCGCCTGTTTGTATCTCCAGCCAGTCATTATCTTGTCCATTTGTTTTGTTAATCTGGCTGTGTACTGTAAGCAGCTGTAGCATATGCCTTGTATATGTCTTGCACATGTTCTTGTTCTTGTTTAATTCATCAACACCCTCTATTCTGCATGATAAGCTGATTCACAGAGTTTTACTTAATATATTACCGGGGAAAAGATGCACACCAAATGACAAAATACCTTTTCAGGCATATCATTCTGATAGATTCCAATCTAAGGATTTTTATGTAATATTAAAAATATATATATATATATATTGAATGTTTATTTATTATAAACAAATATAAATTAAACAAACAAAATAAATCACTGGCTTCTTAAAGTAAAGTAAAAAAAAAAAAAAAAAAAAAAAAAGAATTACAGCATCTTCAATTGCTGACCAGAAATTTGTCCCACTGTAGTTGTTTGTAGACTCCTAACAGAGCTGGATGTAATTTTAAAATAATTTAAAATTTACTCAGCATGTAAACTTCGGTAACAGCTTCAGTAACCCAAAAAATACAGGGCTTGAACATGGGGAAGACACTGCCCCACTGAAACAATGCTATCTGCCCCCATCTGGCTGTGATTCTTTCACGATACATTTTAGAAAGGCAAAATGGGCATCTACCACTGCTATATGACAAATAAACCTCATATGTTTTTAGTATTTTTGCATCTTTACCTCATATTTATTAAGAATAGCTCTGAATGCTTGACAATTGCATTGTAATGGAGAACCACCATTCTCTCAGTTTGAGCCTCCTTCTCTACTGTGAGCTTAGCTCCACCCTTTCCTCTCTCAGAGCAACAACAGTTCTAATTGTGTCTCTTAAAGGTACACACACACACACACACAAACACATACGCACCTTAAATGTATGTAGTAGGCGTGGGCGATATGGATAAGTTTTTTTGCAATAATGATATTTTTGGTGATATAACAAAACACTGAATTAAAAAATATATATTATGAATACACTACTGCAAGAGAAATGCAGTTGAGGAGTGCAGGGAAACACCAGAAGCTAGGAAAGACAGGCTTAGAAACGAGGAACACTTTGTAGTGTAGCTAACCGGTCGGAGCCACGAGGAAACACAGAAAATGAAAGCGACCAATACTCGGCGACCGGCAGAGAGGAACAGCGTGCTTATGAGCCACTCTCTCCAAGTGAAACTGATTTTTGATCAGGGCTTGGTGGCTGGAAGTCCTTTTTAATGCACAGAGTGCCTGAACGGTCCTGACAGAAAGTTTTTTGCTTAACCTGTTACTGCAGAAGCACCCTCTAGTGGGCCCACCTGCGGGCCCGTTCTGACTATGTAAAGTAGAATGCTTAAAAGCATCAAATATTTTAAACACACCGACCAACTAACCGACTCATATTTCGTAGTAATACTATGACTACCTGCATGCACATTTTTAGTCATCTACATGGAACCAGTCGCCAACTAAAAACAGCCTGTTTTTTCACATTATTTACATGGGAAACACGCCTCACCCACAACTTATAAAATATTATTAGTATGTAAAATAACATCAGATTATATTATAGAAAATTCACTTACTATCACAGCATCCACAATACAGCACTGAACCGCAGATAAAACATCAATAAAGTCCTTTATTCTCCTTCTCACTCCTCCTCACACACATGCGTTTATTTTCAGCGCAACCGGAACACAAGCTCCTAGCAATGTTATGTTTTTACGTAAAGTTGTACGTGAATACAAAGCTAAGGCTATCCTCTTCTAAATTCTGTGTTTTTTATTGGTCCACAGACAACTAAAAAACTCTTTCTTGAGTGATCGTCTTTTGCACCAATGGCGTGAGCGCTGGATCACATTGGTGTTCAGAGGTGTCCAATCAAATCAGGGCATAGCCTTTCTCCAGCATGTTCTTCAGGGTCACAAAAGTGATTGACACCTATTTCAACCAATAATCCACCCTCAGACGAAAACATTGAAACGTACTTTGCCCTAATTGGTCTCCTAATGGCTGGGGGAGGGGCATGCCAAACCGTCATCACGTGGTGCGCTCTCACCAAACCCGCCTCCCTGAACTCCAGGGCGCACACAGTGCGCACACGTGTGACTTTGTGTCATTTCATCAAAAAAACATTAATATTACTCTAAAATGGACATACATTCATTTGTTTTATCACAAACAAACAAAATAATATTACAAACTCTTGTTGTATAGTGACAGATTTACTTCATTGTATCTTTGTATTAGATTAGGGGCGCTCTGGAGTGGTTTTTAACACTTTAGAGACGCCTGGTGGACACCTAATATAATGCAACTGCTTTCAGCTTAGAAACAAAATAATACAGACTGCTGCTTCCAACCAAATGGTTACAAATTGAGCCATTTTTTTTACATTCTTGTTTTTGGCCTTAACTTTTTAATGTGCAACATGGGTCAAACGTGATTTGGCTGATTTTCTATAATTTGCAATAAATTAATTAAATCATTTAGTATTCAAGGTGTTCCTTAGTTAACTTGTTTTAATTATAATAAATCTTTTTTTTTTTTCCCTTCTTAATTTTTGAATAAAAGCCCTTTTTGTCTTACTAAAAATAATTTACATAATATAATGTACATAATGTTTGATTAAGTTTATTAGGTTTATTTTACCTTGAAAGTGAGGACATTACTAGCTATATTTGGCATATTCTATTTTACTTAGTTAAATATACTGTAGTTAGCTAACTTATACAGACTGGCTCCACAAACTGCTAACTACTTGATTATTTTTTTAAGTAAAAAATAAAATAATGATCAGTCGTGATCAAGAATACTTGAAATATTCAATCATTAAAATCAATTATCAAAAACAGATAGAAGTAAAATTGAGCCAGCATGACATAACATAGAAAACATGTCAAATAATTGCGGGTCACTTTTGACCCATGTTGCACATCAGAGGGGGTGTCCCTATAGTGCTCTACCACTCATCCAGCTAAGCAGGTGTGATTAAACTGCTGGGACAGAGTTAAAAGTGGTGGGTCCTGAAAACTATAAAAAACAAAGAGTGCCAGGGAGAAAGGGAAAGTGGGAAAATGGACAAACAAAACAAAATGACCCCACCAACAAAAATAGGCCCAATCCCATTTCACCCCATGGCCCTACCACTCTGTTTTGCGCATGCACACCGAGGGGTAGGGGTGTCCTAATTCTCGTTAGGCTGGAGCGGTAGGGGGAAGAGATAGTGCTTATTAGTCCTTTATATGGAGATTTTTCAGATGCACACTTCAAACAAAGCAGTATAAGAATCACTGGTAAGGAACCTACAAATGTCAGTATTTTCTTTGTTAAAAGTGACGATTAGAGTCACGCTCTCGCTCTGTTTACCTGTGTTTTCCCCGTTTCCAAGTGTGTTTCCCCAGTTATTTTCCATCACGTGTCTGTAATTTGTAGCTCCGCCCCTCGTTACCTGTCTCCCCAGGTGTTCATTTTTACCTGTTAGTATATATAGTACCCTTTAGTCTCTGTTTTCTGTCGATCTTTGCACCTTCCCGTGTTGTCTGTCTATCCACGGTTTTCTTTACTCTGTTTATTTCTTGTTTATTTCTGTTCCTAGTTTTTCTTGTATTTCTCCTTGTATATATCTCCAGTCCTGTTTAGTTATTGTCTGTCTAGTTTAGCTCTTTGTTATTTTCCTTTGTTTTTCTTTATTTTATGTATTTATATTTTCCTTGTTTTCTTCTTATTTGTTTGTTTGTTTACCTGTTATTTAATAAATTCGTTGGTCTTACCCGCTTATACGTCCGCCTCCCTTCTGCTTCATCGTCACAATTAGCACTTTATTACTTTTTATTAGTTTAATGTGTAGTTTCAATGTTTATGGCCAAATTCTTCGTAACAAGCCTAAAAATTTTGCTAGTTGTTTGTCTCAGTAGTTTCGCTAGCTAACTTTCCCGTTCCACCTTAAATGATGCAATAGATGACAGGGGCTGCAGCATTGCCTCCAGAACCTACTCGTTGCCCCCCTCTGGTGGCCGGAGACCGCCTAGCCCTGGAGCCAGGCCTTTACACAATGCTTGGTTGATACAACATAATACATATAAACATTATTTTACATATCACTGGATATTATTTATTGTTAATTATTTATTTTTTTTCAGTTAATGTAAAAATACATACATGTACTGTATACCTGACAGAAAACAACTCTTAATTCTAATGGAGGTTAAAATGGTAGTTCATTTGTAGAGAATGAGAAACTCTTCATTGAATGGTTTATCACTTGTTGAGCTTTCAGTGTGATGATCTCTAAGAACATCTGGATACTTTTTTAATAGTAGAATAGAATTCCAATTGTTCTAATAATTCTAATATTCCTCTCAATCATCAGATTAAATCTTGCAGAATAATTATTTCAGTTCTCTGTTATGAGGCCTATTGCAGATCATTTAAACAAAATATAATTTACCATTTGATTTAGAAATATTATGTGTAAAATCAAAATCAAGAATACAATTTGAACAGATTTTTTTTTTCATTTCAGAGGTCCAGCTAACACATACATCAAATATAAAAAAGTGTCAGTTTACCAAAAAAAATAAATAAATAATTAAGATTACCCAGTGAACTTGAACCAAACCTATTGATTTTTATTTTATTTTTCTACTGCAGATTCACTCCCTCATCTTCACCAGCATTGCTGTAGTGAACAGTGGCAGGATCTGAAACAGAAGTGGCTAAAATAGAAAAAAAAAATACATCAGGATCTGTATATCAAGATTAGTAGAAATGTAATAAAAAGCTTAAGTATGAGGTCTGTACCTTTGTTTTTCTTGGTGCAGTAAACCACAGCTACTATAATGTGGAGAAAGATCACTGTCCCCAAGGCAAACGGGGCGAAGGGCAGAGACTGTGGAGGAACTGCAACAGTGATATCAAGCCAATGTTATATTTTTATTTTTCAAATATTATCTTAGATTTATAATGTTTCAAAAGCAAACAGGACTTGGGTAAGATCCGAATACAACAACAAAGGAGCTTTGCTTAAGAAATAATGCATACACTTAGGCCTGTGACAATAGTTAAAATCATTTTTGCTGACTTCAGTATTTCACATTGTTTTTACAATGGTTTTATTTAGTTATTTTTTTTAAAAATGTGTAACTGCATACTTATGTATTTATTTTAGAATTATATCAGTGCATAACTGGTTTTAAAATGTCAATAATATTGTGTATCGCAAACAATTCTGGCACAATATTCCGTCCAAATATTGTGACAGGCCTAAGCACACTTTTGATTATTTGTATTTGTTGGAGTGAAACTTATCACATGTTTTCCTTAATATTTATATCAGCTATCATTCACATTGTGCCAAACATTACATTAATAACATTTCAAAATGCATGTTACTAAATATTTAAAAATAGTAAATACAGATGTTCTGAGGACTGAGGATGTAAATTAGTGGTACCTTTTTGAGTAGTGATTTTTGCTGACAAGGTGTTACAGGGAAATATGCAGGAAAAGAAAGGTTTAATGAAGATACTCATCTGATTGAGTGTTTCTATTATACAATATGAATATATATATATATATATATATATATATATATATATATATATATATATATATATATATAACCATGAATGTAATAGAGAATAATTAAGGAATAATTGATGGTGATATTTGTATAGGATATGACTCAGTGTGGGGCTTCAGTTGGAATACGATGTAAAAAGAAAATGTAGTAGGAGCTTCCACTTTTTGAAACTCATACTTAACCCATTACTGAACGTTCCATGGCCTTCACAAGCCAGCCTCTGCATCTGTGTTCCCATGCTGCAACCTGACAGTAGCCCTTTGAAACTGCCTCAGGATCTTTTTATTATCAGTAGCCCTGTTTTTTTTCTAATTTCATAAATTTGGTTCACCCAATTTGGAAGACCAATTACCTAATCCAATCATAGGAACTGGAATTTCAATCATTAGTCTGCTGGACCACTCAGAGCCCCCTGATAACCCTGTTTATAACCAATTTTTGCAGGTGAGAAAACTTATACATTAGGATAAAAATGTCTTACACAAACTGAATAATATTATTAAGATAACATGAGTTAAAATTTCAGCATCTAGCTTTGTCTGTTATGTGACTCTACTATGCCAAACCAATAATTGAGCTTGACCTAACTACAACACACACAGGCCTAAACAGTATCAAAGGCTAGGCTAACTTGTAAACAATATGGGAAACAGGGAACGAAGGGTCAATATACGACAAACCACTGCATAAAGACTAGAAGTATTTAAGATTCAAGCAATCGGAGCAGACTGGAAAAGAGTCATGTGACATGTGGAGTAAGAGTCTTGGCATGCTGGGAAATGCAGTTCTTAGATAATAGTTCTGTGTTAGAGGTTGGTTCTGGCCACGTAGCAATGCCAGAACCGACAGATGTGACAATAAGGCTTTATATTTGCAAATTATTAACTTATCATCTGTCACATCCATGAGACTACAAAAGTTTTTTTATGCTGGTTATGAAAAACAATCGCCATAAAACATTAAAACTACACATTAAACTATGGTAACCTAGTGGCTATTGTAATTTTTAACAAGGAAATACTTAAATGTGTAGTTTTTTTTGTCACTTGTGCAACCATCTGGCCAGTAATTCTCATAGACCTCTGTTTTGAGTCTGCTACAAGAGAATGTATATATATATATATATATATATATATATATATATATATATATATATATATATATATACGAATATTGTACGAAACCGGATATAAAAATTTGACAATATAAGCAGAGGCTACACTAGCTGTTGCATTTAAATAATGGAGGTAGAATTACAGTATATTAGAAAAAAACGTGATTGAATGTTGTCTGTTTTGCCATTAAAACCTATGGGGATGGGTGGACTTACACAGCTTTCTGCAGCCGAACAGCAGGGGGCGCTCGACCTGTGGTGGCTTCACTTTTAAGAGACGATGCTCTGTCCAGCCATATACAGTCTATGGTTCCATCTCTAGTTGTTTGGTTTATATGTGTGTTTCAAGAATGAGGGCCTCTTGTTTATATTTTGCCTAGGGCCCCAAAATGGCTAGATCCGCCCCTGATTATAACAGTCAATTATCTTTTAAATGCAACTCATGATTTAAGCATTGTTGCTGACAGTGTGCATCGTTTCTATACCAATTAAATCAATTCTTTAAGGCACAGTCATAAGCATCATCATAAATTATTCACATATCAATCTGAACAACAAGTGTAAAAACAATTACATTTTGCTTTTAGATTATGAGAAAAGGGACACCATAGGATGCTGGAGAGCTTTTAAATAGGGCCCAGGCACAGAAGTAAGAAACACATAAATAAATAATGCAAATACGATGTACAGTGATACCCTCACACTCATACACTCACACAAACCTCTCTTCCCCAAATTATTATTAATATTAACAGCAATAATAATGACAGTATCTGCTGCATGCAGATTTATAGAGTTACATTTATTAATACACAAAGAATACAAATAAACAAACAATAAACCAATAAACCTCAAACAACACTGAAATACGGAGCACACTTTGTCTGAGAACACAAAGAAACACGAAACCTGACTGACGTTATACACGTACAAGAACCGACAACAGAACACAGAAACAAAAGGGCTACATAAATACACACAGAAGGAGACAGGAAACAGGTAACAAGGGGGGGAAACTACAGATCACGAGGGGAACACAGGGCTGGGGCGGAGATGCAGAGAAACACACTGGGCCATGTGCAGGGGAGCATGTGGGGAGAGAACACACAGACACGGAGGAGGAAGGAAAATAAACACAAAAAAAGGATCAGAAAAGGCAGTGAATAGGGCGAGGAAATATGAGCAAAATGATTATTAATAATAATAATAATAATAAAAATAACCTAAGCTCTGCTTCCAATAAGGTTCTAATACAGTAGGCAAATAACAGTATAAATTTACCTTTGAGCACATTTCAGCAGCAGATGCCTCCTTAATATCATTTTGAAAACATGTACAGTTAGAGACATTTGTAGGTCTATATCAAGGTCATTCCATACCTGCAGTCCTTTACAAACTATACTAAGGCTAGTACATTTGAGTTTTCTTTTTTCCCCATGATATGGTTTAATAAACATGTGAAGGGAAATAAATTGGAATTAGGTCATAAAGTCGGTCATTGATAATATTTACATGTTTCTAACCGTGTGGTCATTATCAGAAAGCTCCTTGCTTTATATCATTTCTTACTTTCCATTTGTGTGTGTGTGGTTGTTGGTAAAACATGAATGCATTTCGTACAGCTAGAACGTGCTGGTTTTGTCGGGCTTCTGCAAGAGTTTACAACAGTGTGAGTAAATAAAAGGTTCTGAATGTGGAGGTAAGTCTGTTCTAAATAGATACATGTAATCCAGAAGATTTATCATACTGCTGTTTGAGCAACTCAGTATGTCATTGGTATGTCAATGGTTTGCATAAATACAAAGGGCCCTATTTTAGCAATCTGTGGGTAAGCTGTCAACCGACCGTTGTTTGTTGTCTAAGTTGATTTCAGAAAGGGGTGCGCTTGTGTTTTCACTGCTAAGATAGCAATACACCAGAGATTTTCTTGAACACAAATCATTTCGAGACCACCACACCCAAATAGCTTTTTCTATTTAAACAATGCAGGCTCAAGGTGTAAAAACAGACTGTTGGTGGGTGTAAGATATCAATGAGCATCATAACATGCCTTGCACAGGGTGTAAGATAGGGCACAAAATGTTTTGAGACCTTCATTGAATAGCATTCATAAAGTTGTTCTAAATTAAAATGCAATTATGTTTCAATGAAACCTTTAGATTGTTGCTTCAACCCAGCTATAAACACAAATAATGTGATGAGAAAAATAATGAGGCCTGTCTTGGACTAAAACAACATGAACAAAACAGCAATATATGCATAATTTAATTTAAAGATTTTTTTTCTATAATTTATAACGTGATATATTACCCTCTACCATGGATACAAATCAAAAATATTATTGTACCTTTTACAGTGATGTAGTAGTATCTGTATTTTTTCATTTTCAGATTACATCTGTACACTCCTGTATCCTCTTCAGTCAGGTGTGATTAGTAGATGAGTAGAGAGAGATTAGCTGGAGAGAGATTATTAAACAGCTGAACTCTGTTTCTGTACTGATCACTCTCACTGGATATCTCCTCCCATGTGTCACTGGTTGTGTTGTATTTACTCCAGCTGAATGTATCAGGTGAGGAGTTTAGATCAGTGCAGGAACAGGGCAGCAGTACTGACTCTCCTGTATGAGCTGTGATATAATCTGTCTCCCCCTGACCTTTCAGTGTCCAGCCTGCAGAAAAAACACACCAGTAAAACACTGATCTACCATGACAGGTAAAATTAAACATGTAACACTTTATTTGGATGCTCAACTAACATTTAACTGCATGTCTATTAATTTAAACTGAACTCTAAGGTGAAAGTAAACGATTCTCTATTGAATGTATTCAATCTTATTATTTTAGATTAGATTGTTAGATCGCCATTAAGTGCAGACAAAAGCTTGGATTCCTTTATCAGAATAAATACTGTTTACCCATGCACGCTAGAAAAAGAGTGGTGGAGGCAACCATACTGGCAGTCTTGGACTATGGTGATGTAATTTATAAAAAAAAAGGAGTGCTTTCAAACCATTAGACCAAATCTACCATTCTCCTCTGAGGTTTATTACTGGCGACCCTTACACTACTCACCACAGCCCACAATATGATAGAGTTGTTTGGTCCTCACAAGCTGCACGAAGAGAATCTCACTGGCTAAAACTCGCTCCAGTGGCTGGATCACCTGTCAGCAGTGACTGGAGTAACGGCGTTGAAATAAAAATGGCGTTTCTTTTTTTCAGTAACGAGTAATCTAACTAATTACTCTGACTGTAACTATAATGCCGTTACCATTTCCGACACCCCGTTACTGCAGGTTACTTTAGCCGCTCAATGAACTTTTTTTTATAACTTTGCGCATACAGACAAAGGTGAACGTGTGTGTGAGTGAGTCACAAGGGAGAGGAGGATGAGATAAACTAGGGTTTCTCAATTGGTGGGCCGTGGACCACGTACGTAACGCCATAGTATCGCAATAGTTACTTTTACTGGTAACTAGTTACTATTATAGTGGAGAAACTTAGTTAGTAACTCAGTTATGTTTTTGGAGGAGTAATTAGTAACTATAACTAACTACTTTTTCAAAGTAACATGGCCAACACTGCCTGTCAGGTACTGAGAATTTTTAGTAAACAGGGAAAATCTGCTTTTAGTTACAGTGCACCAGTGAGCTGGAATTCGCTAGGAAACGTTGATGGTCAGCTCGCTTGGATCACTGAACAATTTTAAACTTTTAATATCTAAGCATCACCAGAACGCCTGTGACTGTTTTAAATTTTGACTGTTTTAAAACTGTTCTTTTTTTTTTGTTTAAATGAGTTTATATTTTTCTTATTCTTTTATATATTTTTTCATTTATTTATTTATTTATTTTATTCTAATGTTTTATATTTTGATTCTTATGTTTTTAGTTAATTATTATTCAGTTTATCATTTCTTATTATTCTTATGATTTTACTTTACTTTAACTATTATTACCTTTTTATTTATTTTATAAATTCTTCAATTTTTATGTGTCAATTTGTTTTTATGGTCTTTTAGAATTTTTTAATTTACCTATATATTTTATTCATACATATTAAATGTTGATTTTAAAATTAGGATTTATTTTATTTATTATTTTTTACTATTTTGTTTCTTATTATTTCTAAATTTAATTCTAAAATTAAATGGTTTCAATCCCTTTAATGCTGTAATTGCTTGGCAACATTGTAAATGGGGGTCACTCTCAATGTATTCCTGAGTGAAAATAAAGGTTAATTGATTGATTGATTAGGACAACTACTCTGCACATGCTCAGTTTGACTCTTCAGTTAATTGGGCTTTACTGAGCAATTTTTCAGTGGATTTTACCTGATGTTGTTCAAGCAGGTGGGTTTTGTGTGCAGCCATGTTGGGGAAAACTTACACCTTTCCCATTGGCTCTTGCGGAAAACTATTAACGTATTGGGCGTGTCCTTTTCCACAGGCGGCTGCCTTCTCTTGGGATTTATACATTACATGTGTTATATAGTAGTTAACTATATACAGGCTGGCACCAGCTGGTCACTTTCACATTATTGAAGTAAAGATTTTACGTTCTGTTAATCAAATATTTTTTATTTAACAAACAAAAAACAATTACTTGCTAAACATGAATTTTGTAGCTATCCTAACATGAAATTTTAAATATCTTGAAAAAAATAAATCAGTACTGTGTAAACAAGAAAATGTAAGTTGGGTAAACAGATAAATCTTTATAAGATTTAATGCATCATTTTGCTGTAAAATTGTAAAAGTTTTCTCAACTTTTTCTGTTTTACAGGGATAGCAAGCCCAACAGCAGACCACAAGATGCATAAAGATCTCTCCAACAATGGCAAACTTATTCAAACTCTAATCAAACTCTATTCAAACTGTTGATGTCAAATTCTGACCCCCTTAACCACGTGTAGCACATTATGTAGCACCATAAGTCTGTTAGAAAAAAAGTTACACTCACCTTCAACAACAAGGAGCATGAGCAGCAGAAACCTACACACCTGCATTTTTACACAGTTCTGAAACACCTTCCTGTACAACTATTGTGTCCACACACACTAACACACTACACACTTCAAGAGCAGTGCTGAAAACACAGTCAGCTGAAATCTAATGCCTGTAATTCTCTCAGCAGGTCTTTCCTGGACTCTTCCAGACACACATACGTCAGATGGATGTAGTCATGCATTAGTTTCCTGGGTGTTGTACTTTTTGATTTTCACTTCTCTTTTCTTCCATCTTCTCATTTAGAAAATGATGCACTCATACAGACAAGAATCTGTATTTTAATACCCTGCATATGACCTGAGAAAAAATATGCTCCTTTCATTTCATTACATTCACATAAGAGTAGATCCTATTTGTTGCAGAAAGAGGTGTTCATCGTACTCCTTTGTCTCTTTTGAAATTACCCTCCGTCTTCATCTGACATTCCTCTTTATACTGGTTCTGATCAACTGAGCTGTACTCTTACTTTCTGTAAACTTAATCAACTTTGAAGCTCTGAAGTCTCCTGATTCCTGCACCTGTCTCCTAGCTCCTGAATATGACGCCTGAATCAGTCGCCTGAATCTGACTCCTAATTCCTGAGATCTGACTCCTGAATCTGTCTCCTGATTCCTGGGATATGACTCCTGATTCTGTCTCCTGACTTCTGAAACTGAATCCTAAATCTGTGTCCTGATTCCAGAATCTGACTCCTGAACATGACTCATGAATCTGTCTCTTGACTTCTGAAACTGAATCCTAAATCTGTCTTGTGATTCCTAAATCTGACTCCTGAATCTGACTCATGAATCTGTCTCCTAACTCCTGAATCTGACTCCTGAATTTGACTCATGAATCTGTCTCCTAACTCCTGAATCTGACTCCTGAATTTGACTCATAAATCTGACTCTTGATTCTGACTCCTGATTCTGACTCCTGAATATGACTCATGAATCTGACTCCTGATTCTGACTCCTGAATACGTCTCCTGATTCCTGACATCTGACTCTTGATTTTGTCTCCTGACTTCTGAATCTGTCTCCTAAATCTGTCTCCTGATTCCTGAATCTGACTCCTGAATATGACTCATGATCCTGACACCTGACTTCTGAATCTGATTCCAGAATATCAGTAGTTACATACTCTGCAGGTCACTGACAGTTGACTATTGAATATTTAGGAGTGAGAAAATTTCATGACTGGACGCCGCATCACTTTAGAGTTCACAGAGCTTCTGAGACTGACCCGTTATTTTACTAATGTTGCTTTCACTAAAGCTGCCTGCATTTCTAGGTGCTTGGTTTCATACATCTGTGGTCATGGAATGGTGATTGGGACCTACGTTCAATGATTTGGATGGGTGAGTGAATACACTGGGAAGTTCAGTTTGTTAATACTCAAACTAGCCAGTCTGCCACTGGCTATGGCATCAAAATCTAATATATTTTCCCCATTATCAGGGCCTGAAGTGGGCAAGTACCAACATCCATATAAGTATGTCTGGTCAATCTATGATCATCTTTGCAATTCCAATGGGCAGTGATTTTCAGCCGAACTAGACCAGACTTCAATCTCTTCTAGATAAAGACCAAAGAACTTCAAACTGAGGGTCGAATTATAGTTTCAAAATGTTATATTATGTTATATCAACTTAAGCAAATACTCATGAATAGCTTGCAGCATTTGGCTCAATAATAATGTTTTTGTCAGGTATTTCTCAGATAAATAAATTATTAATAATGAGGAGACCAGTCACTTGAGGTATGAATAGTATGAAAAGAATGAATCCTCATAGAGCGCTGAATCATGTCTGTGTACGAATATAGACCCAATCAGTTTTCTGGTCATGCCACATCTAGGGAGGGCTGACTATACTGCAGTAAACAAGGAAAATGCATCTACTGGATATGCAGATTTATACAAGTTCACTTTCTGCAACAAGCCAAAAACGGATTAGCCAAAAGTTTAAGTCAGATTTTATAAATTATTTAAAAGATGTTTTAGAAATGGTAATTTGACCAGTTTTAAGTATTTTACTCTCTTCCCATTCGTAGAAATCAGAGCCTGGTCTTTTGAGATAGGAAATAACTGCTATGGTAATGCAAAGGTACTACCAAAAAAAGAGATCTGCTAAATATTTAACTATGAATATCAGTAACATTTCTGGTACTACCCATCCTGAAGGTTGATTTGAAAATGATCTGAAGCTGATATGATATGATATGATTCTGTGCAATTGCAATACTGCCTATCAATTGGCTTGATTTGATAATGAATGATTAAATTGCTTAGTGAGTGTATACTCTTGACTCATAGTTCTAAAATCTAATCTAAAAAAAATGTTTCGACTGGAAATGTTTACTTGTCATGCCAATACCAATGTTGGTAGCTTGAAGCATTTATTTAAAAAATGATCAGTGTAATAAATTCTTTTTAGTTTAAAAGTTTGAAAAAGGTTAATATTTTTGTTTATATTTTTATAGCAGATGTTTAGATAAATAAGGTAATATTTAGATATATCTGATATCTAAGATATAGAAAGAAGATGATTTCATTTACTGTAAAAACAAATATATATGTTATTTAGTATTTTCAGGAAATAGAGATTATGGTTGTATACAGTAGATACATAAATATATATACCTGCTATAGTATACTGGAGTTTTTGAAAGTATTTTTTTTTGTTTAAAAGCACAGTATCCCTGCCATAACAAGCTCAAAAATAAAGCTTAAAATAATACTCTCAGCAGGACTTTCTATCTTCAAGGATTCAAGGATTCAAGGAGATTTTATTGTCATTCGCATCACATGTGGTACATGAGGTGGAACGAAATTGTGATCTCACGATCCAGTTTTACACCCAAAGAGCTGTTATTAATAGATATATAGATAAAAAAAGAATACAATAAAAGAAATAGAATATACAAAATAGATAGATAAATATCCCAAAGAATAAAAAAATAAATAGAGAGTAGAAGGTTCAGCAACATGAAGTCCAGAGTGCAAGTGTGCTATAGCAGCATGATAATGTGAATTAGAGCAGTGGAGATAAAGTGTCTCAGTGCAAGTAAAGTGACCATGTTTGTAAACAGTAAACAGTAATTTGTCCTTGGTGTCAGTGCAGTGTGTTGTTAAGTGGAGTTTAAGAGTCTTACAGCTTCCGGAATGAAGCTGTTTCTGAGTCTTGTTGTTTTGCACTTAATGCTCCGCAGCCTCCGGCCTGAGGCGAGTGGGACAAAAAGTGCGTGTGCTGGGTGGGTGGGATCCTTCCTGATGCAGGTGGCCCTTTTCCTGCATCTGGAGGTGTAAATGTCTGTGGTGCTGGGGAAGCTAACTCCAACAATCCTCTGTGCAGCCTTCACCACCCTCTGCAGAGCTTTCCTGTCTGCAGCAGAGCAGCTTCCATGCCACACATTGATGCTGGAGCACACAACGCTCTCCACCACACATCTGTAGAAGGAGGTGAGGACTACGCTCCCGAGTCCAGCTCGTCTCAGCCTCCTGAGGAAGTAGAGCCGCTGATGTGCCTTCCTGACCAGAGTGGAAGTGTTGTTGCTCCAGGTGAGGTTGCTGGTCAGGTGCACACCCAAGTACCTGTAGCTGTCAACCACTTCCACCGCAGATCCTCCAATGTGCAGGGGGAGGTGGGCATGCTTGCCCCTTCTGAAGTCCACAATCATCTCCTTTGTCTTTATTACATTGATGCAGAGGTTGTTTTCTCTGCACCAATCCTCCAGGTGTTCCACCTCCTGCCTGTAGCTGGACTCATCTCTGTTTGTGACGCATCCAACCACTGCCGTGTCGTCCGCAAACTTCACAATATGACAGCCTGGATGGAGAGGTGAGCAGTCATATGTGAGCAGTGTGAACAGGAGGGGGCTCAGCACACAGCCCTGAGGGGAGCCAGTGCTGAGGATTATGGAGGGGGAGGAGATGTTGTGAATCCTCACAGACTGCGGCCTGTTGGTCAGGAAGTCTAGGACCCAGTTGCACAGCGAAGAGCTCAGTCCAAGTGAGGAGAGTTTGGTTATCAGTGTCTGAGGAATCATGGTGTTGAAAGCAGATGTGAAGTCCACAAAGAGCATCCGAACGTAGGAATCCTTCTGCTCCAGGTGGGTGAGGGCAGTGTGGACCACGGAGGAAATGGCATCCTCTGTGGATCGGTTCTTCCTGTATGCATACTGGTGTGGATCCACAGTGATGTTGATGGTGGCTTTGATGTGGGTCTGAACCAGTCTTTCAAAGCACTTTGTGACTATCGGAGTGAGGGCTACTGGCCGGTAGTCATTCAGACCTGTCACTGTGGAGCTCTTGGGGACCGGGATGATGGTGGCAGTCTTCAGGCAAGTGGGGACAGCTGCCTGGATGAGGGACACGTTAAAAATGTCGGCCAGGACGTCCGAGAGCTGGTCTGCGCAGTCTTTTAGCACCTGTCCGGGGATGCTGTCTGGGCCGGCAGCTTTCCGGGGGTTAATCCTCCTCAGCGTCCTCCTTACTTCTGCTGGTGTCACGCTGAGGGGCTCCTCTCCTGGTGAGTGTGGGAGTCTGGTGCTGGGGGGTGTGTCAGGGTTCTCAGCTCTCTTCTAGCCCTCCTGAGTTCATCCGAGTCTCAGATCTGAAGGCAGCATCCCTGGCTTTCAGCAGGGAACGCACCTCTGCGTTCAGCCAGGGCTTCTGGTTCGGGTAGCAAGTCACAGTCTTGGTAGTAGTGACATCCTCCACACACTTGCTGATGTACCCGAGAACAGCAGATGTGTATTCCTCCAGATCCAGCTCCCCCTCACACTCAGCAGCCTCCCTGAAGACCTGCCAGTCTGTGCAGCCGAAGCAGTCCTGCAGCACAGCGGCGCCGTCACTTGGCCACACCGTGATGGTTTTCTGTGTGGGTTTTGAGCGTCGCAGTGGGGGGTGGTATGCGGGGACCAGCATGATGGAGATGTGGTCCGATAGCCCGAGGTGGGGGCGGGGGAAGGCTTTGTAAGCGTCTTTCACAGAGGAGTAAACACGGTCCAGCGTGTTATTACCTCGCGTTGGAATGTTCACGTGTTGGTAAAACCTCGGCAGCGTGTTCTTCAGTTCTACGTGGTTAAAATCCCCCGCTACCACGTAGAACGCGTCCGGATGCTTGTTCTGAAGCGAGCTGATGTTGTCATAAAGCTCCTTCAGCGCGTTGTTAGCATTAGCATCCGGTGCTATGTAAACAGCAATCACGAACACCACCGAAAACTCACGAGGCAGATAGTGAGGACGACACTTTACAGTCAGCTGTTCTGTCGCCTCGGAGCAGTGGTTGTTTACCAACACGCAGTTTGTGCACCAACCTTTGTTTATGTAAACGCACAAGCCGCCCCCCCGGGCTTTCCCGGATAGCTGGCTGCGGTCCGCTCGGAAGAGTTGCCGGCCGGCGAGCTGGAAGGCTGAGTCCGGCATGGTCTGGTTCAGCCAGGTTTCCGTGAGACAAATCACAGCGCAGTTCCTCATCTCCTCAGAAACATTCATCCTCAGCCACAGCAGGTCCAGCTTGTTATCCAAAGAGCGGACGTTAGAGAGGAAAAGCGACGGAATCGGGGGTCGGTTAGCATTAGCCTTTAGCCTGGCTAGCACCCCAGCGCATTTTCCTCTCTTCTGACGCCGCTCGCACCGCCTCCTCCTCTTGCCCTTTGTCTGCAGCGATCCGCTCCCCCACGCCGGAGCGCGGAGGAGCTGCAGCTCGCCCAGCGTAGCTCGGATATTATTGTCCAAAGTTGCTGTTTTACTGACCAAACTGTCCTTAGTCCTCAGAAGTTCGGTTCTGCTGTAACTCACATGCGTGGGGCGCGTAAAGTTTGGTTCAGAACCGACGTAAAAACAGCTCTTCTCTATTACACACTCTTACAAACCCTTACTCACACACACCAACAAAGAAAGACATTACTTTTTGTCTTTCTCATGCAAACATTAGATGGACATAGTGATGCAGTAATTTCCTGGGTGTTGTCACTTGTGATTTTCCTTTCTCTTTTAGTAGAAAATGCAGCCCACTTACAACACACCGACTGGATTGTATTTTATTTCTAGAAAAAACAACAACACTGCACTCAAACACAAAAATTATTAAGAGAAAATGCTCAAGAGAAAGTGCTCAACAGATTTTTATGTCCTTTCTGACCACAGAACACCTGCAGTGTGTAAGCAATTAATTTCTACAGAATGAGCAAACAGTATCTCTATGTTTGCAGTAGCTCTTGTATTAGCGCCATGATTTGCTCAGGTAACCAGCAAAAAATATTATATTCAGAAAAAGGTTTTAAACTACTACTTTTTTTAATGTGAAATAAAAGATCTCCAGTAAGATGGAGTTAACAATTGTGGTGTGTATTTAGAGAGAGGAAGGACAATAATTTGTCAGTTGTTCTCAGTGTCATAATGTTGGAGTTTATTCCTTTAACCTTTAAGGAAATAATAATCAACTACATAAATACAGAAATAAAAAGGAAAGTTACACAAACGGATTAGAATTGGTCACCGTAATATATTACGACTCAAATAAATGAGTGAACATACATACTTACATATTAAAAGATGTACTCTGCTTCAAAGAAAGTACAATACAAGCATAATGTTCCCAGCCAGACAGATGCAGGAGAGCAAAGGAATTTAAATCTATTTTCCTTCCACTTCTGATTAGTGAATGGCACTGCATTTAAAGACCCTTTGGGACTTTAAATGTGTTTTCAAAGTGCCCATTTTTGGTATAAAAAAGTTTTGACACCCCTGATAATTTTGATATTTTTTTTTAAATCATTGGTTGTTCGGATCAGCAATTTCAGTTAAATAGCAGTAGCAGATGAACAAGTGAAATTAAGAAGAACACAAAATTAGTTTGGTAAGCTTATTTACCCTTGACCTACATACATAGGTAAATACAATTATGAGAAAGGGTTAAAGTGGCAATTGCAAGAGTGTCAACATGGGAGCCTCAAAACAACTTTTAAATGACCTGAAAACAAACACTGTTCATCATCATGGTTTAGAGGGGAAGGATATAAAAAGCTCTTTCAGAGATGTCAGGTGTCAGTTTCCACTGTGAGGAACACAGTGAGGAAATGCAAGACCACAGGCACAGTTCTAGTTAAGACCTGAAGATGCAGAACAATAAAAATCTCAGATAATCAGAGGAGAAGGATGGTGAGAACAGTCATAGTCAACCCACAGATCAGCTCCAAAGACCTACATCATCATCTTACTGCAGATAGTGTCGCAGTGCATTGTTCAGCTATTTAGCGCACTTTACACAAGGAGAGGCTGTATGAGAGAATAATGCAGAAGAAGCATTTTCTGAGCACACGCCACAAACAGAGTCGCTTGAGGTATGCTAAAGCACATTTAGTCAGCTTTTTTTTTGGAATAAGGTACTGTGGACTGATGAAATAAAATTTAGTTATTTGGAGGACGGTATGCATGGTGGGGAAAAAAAAACAAGACAAACACTTCCTGCCCACAGTAAAATTTGGTGGTGGTTCCATCATGCTGTGGGGCTGTCTGATCAGTGCAGGTACTGGGAATCTTGTTAAAGTTGATGTTTGCATGGCTTAATTTACCTAGAACTATAGTGTAAAGATACACACGAGAATAAATTAAGCAGGAATACAGTATATCATTGTGGATTTCACAGCCATTTTACAGTGTAATAATACTTTGTTCAGCAAATACTGAAATGAAGTTCTGAGTTTGTGATGAACAAACACTTGAACAAGGACTGTAGGACCTGGATCCAAGTACCTGATTTTCTAATCGACTTGCTATAGAATCAGTCTCTCCTCTTTCTCCAAGTTGTTGTCTCTTTCACCAAGGGCCTTTTTTCTTCTTTCTGTTGCTTGTCTCTCTGTGCGTGTGTGTTTAGCTGTACTTCCACTGGTTTAGCAGATCCTCTGTCTTCCTGTGGCTTGTTGGAGGAACACTCTGAAAAAGACACCAGAAGTATTTTTGCACAATGTAATGTTGAAGTGTAAATAAGAGAGTCTTCGTTAGAGGTGTTCATTTTTTTTCATGATTCTTGCCGGTGGAGCGTCTCAGTATACAAATCTAGCTCTTTCAAAGTCAAACGAGTGCTGGATATTAATCTACACAGATTCCTCTCCTGAAAACTGTTTATTTGGGTGAGTAACGTGCTAGGGCTGTCCCTAACGATTATTTTTTAAACGATTATTCTAACGATTATTTTTTTC